>NW_010553953.1:45768-46019 GCF_000687285.1 Phaethon lepturus | reverse complement strand
CTGGGGGTGAGGCGCGTGGCGGGCATGGCCGGAGCGGGGTCAGGCTGAGCACGGACACAGCCTGGACACAGCCGAGCCCAAGCGGGCTGGTTAAAGAGCAGGGTCGCGGGGGGCAGCCAGGCTCAGGCAGCGCTTCTGCCTGCTCTGCCTCCCGCCTCCCCCCTTCTCTCTCCCCGGCCCTCCCCTTCTTCATCCCTGGTGTGTGTGTGGCAGCTAAAGGCTGTGGCGAGAGGGGGCGGAGGGGGGGGGCT
>NW_010553953.1:0-45715 GCF_000687285.1 Phaethon lepturus | reverse complement strand
GGCAGGCAGCCTGGGATGCTTGCCTTTTCTCCTTCTGACTGCCGGCTGGGCTCGGTTTCAGAGATGAGCGGAGAGAAACCTAAAAAGAAAGCTTTCTATCTAGTGAGGATGAAGCCACTAATGGAGCCCACCACCACTAACAACAATGTCTCTTTTGTGATACACTGTCACATAGGCAAGGAGATCAAACACATTTGCAGCAACTGCAGTCGCGGGGAGGGAGCCCGTGACGGTGAGTGCCGAGACCCCGTGGGTGTAGGAGAGAGGCAGGGGAGCGCGTCTGCTTGGGGGGGGTGTGGTGTGTACATGTGTGCGCTCCCCTCGGAGGCTGGGATGCTCGGCTTGCCCCTCCACAGATCCCAGGGAAGGAGGAAGGGGAGCGCGGGAGGAATTCACTGGGCATCGATTCAGCGTGTCGATCAGAGAGATGCCAAGAGGGACAGGTCCCCTCGTTTGCCACAGCAGCTTTGTGCTAACAGTTAAGGAGCCAACTCTTTTATTTATTTATTTTTTCCCTTTTTTCCCCCAGTTGCTATAGAAATTGCTGTGTGTATTGATTGTGTTTTGTTGCCATTCCCGTGAATTTTAGATCAGGCTTTTCTGCCTTGATAGATCAACTTTTTCCTCATCGTGCTGCAGTAAAGTTTGCTTGACTCAGCCCAGTATTTGGAAGGGCTGGTTTACCTGGAACCCAGCTAATGTGATTTTCACCATGCTGTCAAATGCATGGGGGAAATTGTATTTTTATTGGAATTAATATAGTGCTCCTCATCAGACTACTGTTCTCATCCCTTCCCCCTCTCCTTTTGGGACTGAGCAAAACCTCCAGAGGGTATTCAGAGAGTGACGGTGTAATCAATCACAGGTGTTGCTACAGGTAAGTATATGCTCTTTATGTTTCTGGGAATGCAAATACTTGAAGGCAACAATGACAAATTATTTGGATTTTGCCAAAGTCAGCAATTAGGAGAAGCTGAGAACTAAAAGGAGCATAAAAGCATTCAGGCAAAAAACAGCCTCACAGATGTTACCCTGCATTCCTGTTCAGTGTTGTATTACTTCATTTTGCTGTGTGGTTTTACATGTTATTTAGGACTGAAGGCACTCGACTTATGACTCCCTATTAACTGATGTGGTAGACAGGTCTCATTTGCTGAAGGTCAGGGAAAGGCTTTTTTTGTGATAAATGTGAATATGAAATTGTTATCATTTTCTGAGCTGAGGTTCTCAGTAGTTCTTGGCTCTTCATTTTTCAGCTTTTGTCACTGAGGGTGGTTGTTGTTGCTATTATTATTATTATTATTATTATTACTACTACTACTACTACTTACTACTACTACTACTACTATTATTAACCAAAGCTGCTTTCATTTGCTCTATGCAAAAGAACAAAATATTATTTGGGATCTGATGGTTCTTTGTCAACCACAGGTCTGCAAATTAATGAAGTAATTGTGGTTTTGCTAGTGTCTTTTCAGAATTGGCATCCTGCTTGTGTGATTATAGTTTCCTTTGATTAAACTGCAGCTAAAGCTGAACAGAATTGCTTTCAGTGGAAAGGGAGAAGACAGCCTGAGAAGCTGGGAAACCCATAATGGGTTAAGCACTCTTACTGCTTGTACCACTACAGCAGAAGGAAGAATCTGATGAATGCTATGCAAAATGTTGAGTGTTTTCTTTCCTCATGGGCTGCTGGTGACTGCAAGCCGCACAGATATTAAATGAAGGGCTAAGTGCAGCAGCAGCAAGTACTTTACACTGTTAGCATGGTTTATTTATCCTTAAAAGCAAGTGAAGACATTTGTTAAAAACATGCTTTCCTAGATTAATTGAATTGACCTAAAACTCAATCCCATCAAAATCTTTTGCTGGATTTTGGTTTTTTTTTGTTTGGGTTATTTTTTTCTGCAACCTTGTACTTGAAGTGTTAGCACAGTAAGAAAAGAAGCTTTCCTCCCTTTTGATACACACATGTGTATGCATGGATTATTATGAATGTATAACTCCAGTTACTTGTACCTCTTAACAGACAAATAGGTATGTATTTAAGGACTTCTTTTTTTTTTTATGTTTGATTATTTAGTTTCAAATCATTAGATACTCCGAGGGTAGGGTATACCTCTTGACAGGAGATAATCTAGTAACCCTAGAGAGGCAAAGAGTAGAGCAGAGAAGCTTCTAGCCAGCAGGCTTCCAGAGCATCTCATCGGTCCATTTTCACCCCCTCCTTCTGTGGGGTAGGATTTCATTCCACTCTCTGCAAATAACTTTTATGCTCATCATTTAAGAAGTATGTAATACTGGTACAGCCTCAATCCTTTCTTTCCCACCAGCATGCACAGCTATGAGTTTCATTCAGAAAGTAAAGAAACTCTAGTCCCAGCTATGCTAGCTGAGCATAGGATGGTGAAGTCCCAAGAAAAGACAGACAAGAAGTAAGGAGGCAATACAAGTGGAGGGATTTTGAAAGTGCCAGAAGCATGAAGGGGAATGAAAATATTTTCTGAACTTAAATGTGGGAAAGTGACTGATAAGCTTTAAAGCAGAAGGAGCTAGAACTACAAGAGATCCAGGTGCACTGGGACTGTGTGATGCTAAACATCTCCTGGTATGTACAGACCACTTCTCAATGTACTGATTTCAGTGGCCTCTGGGAGGATTGTGGCGGTGCTGGGTTGTAGCAGATGACATGATTGATGGGCAAGGGAACAGTAGCTAAAGGAACAAATACAGGGAGAAGTTTGGCTGGGTTTTATTTAATGTGTTCATTCATAAAGACTGCAAATCTCAGTCTTCTGCAGAAGTCTGAGCTTGGATCTGGAAGACGGTTTAGACGCATCTCTACTTTAGTGTGGCTAGAAAGAACTGTAGAGGTTTCAGAGGTACCCAGAAATGACCTAAGAGAAAGAGCAAGTGGAGCAACTGAAGTGGGATACCTTTGACTTTTATGCAGAGGTTCTAACAAGAAAACTTCAGTGGAAAGCAGTTACCTAACAGTGCATTGGAAGAGAGGGACTGCACAGAGAAAAGCTGTTTTTATCAGAGTGATAGATGAGGCTTCCCAGCTCAATTCCCACCTCTGCAGAGGATCTCTGTATGGCTTCAGACATGTCTGTCCATGTGTCGCTCTGTACCGAAGTTCCCTGTCTGTAAAATGGAGGTAATGGGGTTTCCTTTCACCTGCCTGCTGGTCTGTAACTCGACTGAATCTTTTGTGAGGGCAAAGGGCTGCCTCTTGCTCTTTGCATTCCTGGTGCCAAGGACTGTAAGGCTCCAGGTTTTTGGGGTCTCTAGGTACCAGTGTAGTGGAAATATAAATAATTTTAAGAATAAACATACCGTAAAGGTTTCATTCAGAGCCCAAATCCAGTCTGCTTATTGTATGCTTCTTCAGTGTTTTGCTGTTTAAGCAGAAATGATTCATTACCTTATCTATGCATGAAAATCAGCATGGACCGAGATACTGTTGCTGTAGGAATTCCAACGCTTTTTTTTTTTCTTCTGTTGTCCTTTTTCTAGAGCTTCCAGATAAATATCTTTTCCAAATGGAAAGGGGGATCTGGGGAGGGAGTGGGGGGTGGCTGCGTGTGTGTGCATGTGTGTGTGATTCCTACCTGGAATTGAAGAATCTATTTTTTTCAACCAGCAACTTTGTGAACATTTACTTTATCATGACTTAAGAGGTTGTCTCCAAGGTGATTATTTTGCTTCCCACAAAAATAATTATTAAATGAAATAGTTATCTTCTAGACAAGCCATAAGCCCTGCAAGACCTGTGTATAAAAATAAGTTTTCCTCCACTAATTCTCACATTACTTCCAACGGTAGCTGCTCATCCATTACCATCTCTAGCATGAGCACAGTATGCAGCTACGAAGCATTGCAGTCATTAACAGTACCTGTTAAAAATCCTAAAATATTTTGGAGGAAAAAAAATTAGACTATACAGAATGGAAAAGTAGGCAAAAAAAAAAGCATACCTGTTCCTGCTGTGAAGTGTGGGAAGCTGAAAAACATGTTTGAGGTTTCAACAGCTGATATAATTATTCAAAGTGTGTCTTTAGTCTCTGAGGAATAGTTACCTTAAAGAAAGAGCAGAGGGGGAGGAGGCATGGGCTTACATTGCAGAGTGAAATATGTCTCCTTAAAAGCACAGATCATAAAATAAAACTGGTTTATTTTTCTTGGTTGAACCCTGTACTGTGTGATTTGGGTGAATACGGTGCTATGCCAGAGACAGCTGATGAGGTTGAGCACTGATACTCCACATCCCAACAGGCTGCCGGGGGCCAGGCGGAACACTTTGCTCCCACCAGCGTTGCTTTCTGTTCAGGAAGACAAGAGCCCGGGCTGAGAATAAATGTGCCTTTCTGGGAAGAAGGTGTGATTCCTACTCATGGTAACTTCCAGATGGCAAAATCCCAAGGTGGGCAGGACACGATGGTCTGCCTTTGCTTTACTGGAGAGCAGGGAGGGCAGAGTCCTAGCACTCCACCCGCGTCAGTGTGTCTTGCACGTTAAGGACTGACAGAAACTCATCGGTTACCTGTGTTTTGTCCAGAGATCAGAGACTAACAGGGCTGCAGTGTGCTGGTGTGGCAGGGCACGGCCTGCAGGCAGGGAAGAGAGTGGGGAGGAAAAGAGGAAGGAAAAGGTCAGTTTGGGCTATAAGAGGGCACACCTCTGGTTTACGTGCTAAGACTAGCAAATGCGAACAGCTGACCAGAGATATGTGAGGCTTTCCTTAAACACTAGCAGTTATTTTAGTTGATTAGTCTGCAGTAAAAGGAAAGAAAAGGGATAGGGGAAGACAGGGAGGGATTACATTTTCTACCTTTATGTCCCAAAATAAAGTTGAAGAAACACCACTAAGCCTGGAGCATGTCATTAACTGCTCATGTGCATCTCTGTAGTGACTAGCTCGTATCCTGTTAAACTGCCTGTAGCAAAACTGCTGGCCACAAAATAAACCAGTTGTGTACCATTCCAAGCAAGGCTGTACAGGCAATGGAAAGTTCACGGCCAGACTTGCACGGGCTGTCACCTAGCAGAGCTCTGGGCTTACTTCAAAGAGCCCTGAAGATGCCTTGTCCAACATTGCAATATAATTTACATTATTGACTGAAACTGTAGGAAAAATGTAGGTAGTAAGCAAGGACTTCACTTTGGTAAATTAGATAGTATGGGGAGAAAAAGGTGTACGCAAGACCAGGTCAAGCTTATGCAAGCAGATGTCATCTTGTTTTCGAGTGAAAATTCCGGTGTCCCTACCAGAGAAATGTTAGCCACCTTTTCCAGGAATTCTGTATATCTGTGTCATTGATTTGAGGAGTTTTAGGAAAAATAAACCAACAAAAAATTGCGGAACTAGTTGCAATGGCTCAGCTCCCCTCTCATTTTTATTACATAGTGTTGACATAAGGACAGTGATAAGAGGACACCTCAGTTCTTCAGGTCTTTAGAGAACAGACGGACAGCCTGTTTCAGTCCTGCCTCTCTTCTTGATTTCTCTCCTTTTCAATGCTGTAACTCAGTTGTCATCTTTTGATTGCATCTTTACCATCCTGCTCTCTGTTCTAAGAACCAAGTTTTAAGTCTTGGGATATGTAAATCCCTCTTAAATACAAAGGTTGAGGCAACACTGAACACACAATTGAAAAATCAGTTCCTTGTGGGGAGTTCAAAAGCGCAGACAAAATGCCGTCAAGTATGATGAAAGAAATACGGTGTATTTCCCGTATTTAACAATAATAATGCTCTGCTCTAAGTATTTGTTGTCATCTTGAGTAGCATGCCTAGTTTTGATTCTTATGTATCAAGCTAGATATGTCAGATACACAATAAAGAACTATTTGATAAACCATGAAAAACCACAAGTTTCCATGTGTAAAGGGGGGAGGCAGTGGATAAAAAAGGGGCAAGATGAGGATGATGGCATAGATCAAGGAAGAGCAGGTTCTCTTCTCGCTCTGCTATTACCAGAGCACTTCAAATCATCTGATACTGACCTGGCTGAACACGCTTGCCTTTCTGTGCCTGTTTGCATCATCCCTATGTCATATTTTAAGTTTTGATCCCTGCCCAGGTGGGCAGTTAGTTTCTACTTCTGTGTTTTGTCTTTTCTGAGTACTTCCCTTACTTGCTTAGAGATGTTTCTCTTAGAGGATGGTTGGCCTGTTTCTTTTTTAAAACTTCAGGTTGTTTAGAAGAAAATGAGATACATGGAAGTACTTAACTTTACATCAATTATTGGAATTTCATTCATTAATGTGATCACTGCCAGTCAGAGCTAAGTAGCACAGAAGTACATACTGGATATTCAGGGAAGAGATCAGAAGAAATAATCTGATTCAGTATTCTGCCCTGTGACATCTCTTCTTTTTGTCTCTTTTTGTTTTGCTTTTTCTTTCTTTTAATTTGTAACCAGTACTACTTATATTCATTTGTGCTATTAGAATACCTTCTGCCTCTGTTTAGAAACAGGAGTTAATATCGTATCTGTCGTTAAAAGCATCAGGGTTCATTTATGGGCTTCTTGACCAATGAGCAAAACCTATCCTTTTGAGAATACTGTTATATATGTAACATTATCATTCGTTGCTGCTACCTCAGCAAGAGAGGCAGACATTCTGTATTAATTTTTGTATTGTAAGAATTTCTTTCTTGATCCATTTCAGTAGCTGATAGTAAATGTATAGCTATTCCTTTGTATTTCCTAAGATTGTCTTGTTTGTAATCAGGCAACACCAAATTTGGCTTCCTGTTGTTGTCACCTTATTCAGCCCCAATTAGTCAGAATGTAATTTCAGGAGCACAGTATAAGTGTTTGTGGTACCACCTTGCTAACAGTCTGCCGAGATGTCCAAGGTTAATTGGATATGTTTGTAGTCTGTTCACTCCATCATGCCAGGTCTCGCACGTCTTCCCAAATCCATTAGCCAAAACCCAGCATCGGGGCACTGGGGCAACTGAAGGGCAGCACCAGAGTGTACATGGGCTAAGCCCACCCTGGCTGGATGTTCCAGTCGCTTTCTTAAGAAAATGGAGGGTACTGTGTTGTTTGCCATTATTTAGATGGATGCAGCGAAGCTGCAAATGGAGTGAAGTTGGGACATACTTGGAAGCCCCATTTTCCCTTTGTGACTTTGACTTGCACACTTCCCAGAAAATAATTATGTTCTTGCCATCCCTATAGGCTGGAAAACTGTCCTCTTGCTGTTTTTTGGCTCTTGTGAAGTGACATGAATCTTCACAGGTCTGTTGCTTTTAGCCTTCTTGTCTCAGGAAGGATTGGGAAGAGAGGACTAAGGTAATGTCTGATCTTGTCACTGTCACCTCTCCCTGACTTTCCTGGCTTTGGGTCTAACGTACTGAAGATGAGACAGATCTAGCAGAGCCTCTGCCTTTGGATGACACTCTTAGATTCAAAAAAAGATTAATTATTACTGTTGCTCTGAAAAACAATGAACACACAGTATAATTTAAATCAAAGATAAAATCAGTAATTTCGAAACCACCTGCTGTAGCTTCTTTGGAACCACTGGACGTATCATTCTGGCTTGGCTATGCCCAGGCCACCCTGTCTAAAAGGTACCCCCAGAATTGTAGTGCCCATCAGCCACCATGAAGATGTGCTGTTGAGAGAGATCTCATGGACAAGCACTGTTCTTCCCTGAGAGAAAGCTCCTGATCCCAAGTAGGAAAAAAACATGAGAGATATGTTTTTTATGTTAGAGAGATATGAGAAGGGAGCTCCTGATCCCAAGTAGGAAAAAAACATAAGAGATATGATATGTTAGAGACCAGACCTGACTGACAACCTCTGCTGTAGATAGTGGAAATTTTGAAGGTTTGAAAATATGACTCAGGAGTAAAAGTCAAACATCTCCCCAGCTCCTTTCCCCCCCCCACCGCCCCCCAAAGTAAAATTGTGTCCAAAATTGTGTCCAAAATCTCCAAAGAGGAGGGCAGGTTTCTGCATATGTCTGCTTTATAGTATGCTAGTCAGGCCATGGACCAGGGCTGAGACACGAGGCATGCAGGCTCCAAGACCTTAGTTTGTGTAACTGAGATTACTGTCATACCCATTTCTTTGCCCATAACTAGGAGAGGTGTTCAATCTCAGCTACTTAATGGATCTCTGAAGCCCAAGGGTTGCAATTTAAAATGTACATCCTTTTGTGCAGGGGAGGGCCCAGTATATCCATTACTTGGGACATTTTTGAAAGGATGTAAGGTGTATTCGTCTTCTCTTTCCTTCCTCCTGCCCTCAGCTGTGCAGCCCAAGAGTAGGATGACAGGCTTAGTGCTGCAGTTCAGCAAATGGCCTCCCCTATCACCACTTAAGAGAAGAATCTTGCCCTCTGTCATCTTTTGTATGATATTTTTCAGGCCATTAGTCTAATGGCTTTGTTCAATAGGAGTGCAGGGAATAAAATTAAAATGGATCCAACTATTTGATTTATCTTGGGAGATTTTGGTAGCGGAGAATGATTTTTATTTCACCTTGCCTCCTAAGACAAGTTGATTATTTGTTTGAAAAACCAGAAAACAATGGTATTTTAGATCTTCCCTTGTAAAAGTCTGGAAGCACAGAAGTGTAATGATGGTAGCACTGAGAATATCAGGTCATTTCAAGAAACATGTGTCTAGGTTTTGTTAGAAATAGTTGATAACAATATTCATTATCTTCAGCAGTGGGCTGAGGGATGTACAGTTGCAATACAAATATGGTTATGCTGAATGTTGGTTATCATTTTAAGACAAATTCAAGAATCAACAGATGGAAATGTTGGTAAGCAGACTTGAATGTATTTGGGATGTTAAGATGAATAGTTAGAATAATCATTAACTACATCCTGACAAATGAGCCAGTCCTGGAAATGCCACTGTGGTCTACTGCATCCACAGTCTATGTATTAGCAAGCTGCTCTGAAGTATTGGTGATCCATATATTCCCATCTACACGGGCCGTATCCACAGTCCCTCATGTCAGCAGTCCATGTCATAAGGATTATGGCACTGGCGTTATCTCTCTTTACACATCCGTTGGGTGCAGCTGCTTTGACATTTCCAATATTCAGATACTATTTGATGCAGCATGTGTGCAGCTCCAATGGGGTTTTTTGACATGAAGACTTTGTCAACCTTGCTTTTGGTAAAATCGATAAATAAAATCAGTAGAAATGTTATTTCTTTTACATCAGCTGAAATTGAACTGATATAAAGAGTATGGATGTCATGCTGCTATAGGGCTTCATAGCATCTTATCTTTCTCATTTTATTTTCCAATCTGCTCAAATGTCAACACTGCTAAAAATTCAGATGCTCAGACTGAACAGTCAGCAGTGCAAATGCACAGACATGTGGATGGATGGACAGACAAACAGTGGAAACTATTTGAACCAGAAGTTAAACCAGTATTGAAAGGCCTCTTCCCTCTCCTCCTCCCATGCACCAGCAAAACAGGATGCTCTCCTTACACTAGCACAGTGGTTTATTGGATGAATGGCTTTGAAATTTGGGTGCAACCTGAATGAAAAGCCAGGAGCAGAGACTTGTGTGGAACTTAGGCTGTTTGGATCTGAATTGTACTCTGTTGAGAAACAGAAGAGTGAGATGAGTAAAGCTTTAGTTAATATTTACAGCCCCGAAGTAATTGTCTTCTGGTTTATAGCCGTAAGGGTGAGGGGTTGTCTTCTAGCGGTCTGCTGTGGCACATAAGATGGGATTTGCTGCCTGCTCCAGCATCTGAATTGAGAGCAATTTCTGACTCTCTGCTCTCTAGAGCTGCTTGTCTTTGGCTCCTCTGGCAGCTGTTGGAGAGAGTTACACCTGGTACCTAAATGGGAAAGTAAGGAGGGACGTTGTGAGGCTCGGTTATGTACCTTCCTTTCCATCAAAGTCCCCCCCACCAAATGGCATATACAGACAAGCTAGAATTCAGGAGGTATTTCATGTTCTCTTTCTTGTATGTCTCGTTAATATAAAGCCAGTATTTTGTCTGCATTGTTTGACTCTGGGAAAGTACTCAAGTTACTGATGTGGGTTTGGCTTTCTGTGCATTTCTGTCATCCGAGTCAAACACCGTTTTCCGTGTGAACTCGATATGCTTGTGCTGTGCATGGAAACCCATGAGCCTAGAAGAAAATAGGGAGATCCTGTAGTTCCAGTGAACTGATCCTTCTTTCTCCTATTCATCTCAAGCTGGCAGAACAGCCAGTTCACTAAGCAACACGAGAAGCGTCAGTTCACTAATACATTTTCTGGCGTTGCATGGAGGCTCAAGAAAGACACTTTATGGTGATATTTTTCTTTGGGGTGGTTTTCACTTGTTTTTCTTTCCCTCAGCCTTCTTTGGATGTTGGGCCCTGCATGATAAATAACAAACAAAAATTGCAGGCCTGTATGAAGGCACGGAGTAATTTTAGGAATCAGCTGCTCTGAGCTAATACAGCTATTCCCTTCCCTGTGTTTAGCAGACAGATGAAGGTGTTGTTCTTTACCTGCTATGATTGTTTATTTGTTTCACATTTTTGTGTTATTACTGCTGTTGTTGCATACCAGGCTCCATTTGAATATGTTTGTGCGTAAGTACCTGCGAACATTTCTGTTTTGCCTTGTTTCCTCCTTTGTACAAAATGCTTGGGAGATTTGTCATTCTGAGCACCATCACAAACCTTGTAAAGCTTGAGGTACTCAGCCAGGTGTCATGGTTCAGGCCAGTCTTTGACTGCAAATTCAAACCAAATGCTGTTTAAGTAAAGAGATTTTTGAAAATAAGGTTTGCATGGCAAAGACACCAGTTCAGCTGGACGAGTGGATGTGCGAGTTTGGTGAGCTGTCACGGCGACCTGACATTTGACTTGACAGAAGGGGATCTGTGACACTGGTAGGATGTTTTATGGATGCTCTGCCCAAAAGAGATTGGAACGCTGTTCCCCATACGTTATATGGAAAGAGGCAATTTATACTGTCAAAAATGCCCAGAAAGGCTTATGTTGTAGTGGTTGTGTTTTGGGTTTTTTAATCTGCTTGGTAGCAGAATCTTAATAACTTTGAGAGGAAACTTTCAGCATTTAGGAGAGTCGGATTTCATCTGTTTGCTGCTTTGTCCAGTGCCAGCAGTGAAGGGGTGAAAAACGATTACTTTGTTTTAATTGTAAGAAATTTTTGTCAGGTTTTGATTGGGTTTTATCCTACTTCTGTACTGAAATGAAATCTCATGCAGATGCCTATCACAGATACCTTCATAATGCTGTGAACTGAACTTTACTGCCATTTTCATGGTCAAATGGGTCCGCATAAGCACACCCTATTGTGCTGCTGGGGTGCGCCGCTCTCATTCGCAGTTCACAAGGTGCCACTGGTTCCTCTCAAAAACCACAGAAAGTGGTCATTCCCATCAATACAGAGGAGAGCACTCATTGAGACCACTTGCTCTAAGTTTTCTCTGCCAACTTCTTTTTCTGTAGGTGAATTTTGACATGCTGGAAAGGTCCCTTTACAGCTTTGGCCAATAAAGTCCTCTGACATCAGTAGAGAGGCACGTTTTAGTATGCAACCAGCATGCCTCAACCCCATGTGAGAAGGACCACACATAATGCAGTTCAGCTTCCCTTGCTCCTCCTGCTCATCTCATTAGTCATGAGTAAAGCACGAGTAAAAGCTATATTTTACCTTCATTTGCAAAGTTTTGATAGCCCCGAGGACAAAATATATCCCCAATTCCCAAAGTTGCTACATGGCTTGGGAAGGTAATCCTACTCCTTGTGACCTTTGCTGCTCACTTTGGTATGGTCAGGATTTCATTCATTTCTCTCTGCTAACGTTATTTCCTTGCATAAAGCTGGGGGAACTGTTTCAGTGGCTTTTTCAATGATCCTGTTCTCTTGGCTCCCTGTAGGATTTATTTTTTCCCTTAGCTCTGATCTAAACTCTTTCTCGTTTTCTGTGCTATTTCTGGTTGCTGGACTTGGAATTATTCATGAACTTGAAGCTATGTGCATAGATCCTTCCTTCAACTGTAACATTTCTTAGGTAGATACAGCAATTTGATTACCTTATAGGCTCCATCTTTTTTTAAAGGCAGCAGTTTTTAAAATCAGAGGCTTTCCTCTAAATCTACTGAGCAGAGTAATAGCCTGCAGAGCTCGGCAACCATGAGACACCCTAGAACTTAATGCTAAAAAAAGAGGGTGAAAAAAAGTGAAATCACCACTATGAAAACTACACAGAAATACTCTGTGTATTTTAGCCAGCAACCTGCCATGCTTTATTCATGAATTTAAAGGATTTATGGCTGTCTTTCTCCCCTCTGAGTATTCATCTCTGAAACTCAAGCCTCTACCATAAGGGCCTAAACAGATATTTCACCATGGCCAAAGGTCTAAACCAACAATCTTGTGAATCAAGAAAATAAGTCCCATTATAATGACAATCAGCAAAGACCATATGTAGCTGCACTTAGGTACTCAAAGCAGAAGTATTTAGTCGTTATTTTAAATTCCTGAGCATGGATACAGATGATCTCTTCTCAGAGTCCAGTAAAGCTTTTTTTTTGCTCAGCTGTTACTGATTTTTTTTTTTTTAACTCATATTTATGCTCCTTATAAATGTGCCATTTGGTATAATTACCCTTTTCCTCTTGGCCAACTTCCTATCAAGTTCTTTAAAGAACAGAAATAGACGTTTCTTTTTCCCAAGAGAAGCAATATAGACTTTCCAAGGGAATGGTTTGAACTTTCTAGCTCTTAAATGAGGTACTTTGTTCCTTTTCTCCCAGACATTAAAGTAATTAAAAACTTAATTTTTTATCTTTATGATGATAGTGGTGAGATGGTACCATTGTGTTTAGAAAGTTTAATGTTTGTAATGCCATTTCCTGAATGGGATTACTTTTAATAAGAGGACACGTCCCTCTCAAGTTTCTGAATAGTCTAAAGATATGCCTTCTACAGTGCACATTTTTAGTAAAATAAAGCAAAAATATTGGATATTCCTACTTACAAGAACTTCAGAAGATAAAGGTCAGAAATTGCTCAGTCCATCAAAAGTCCCCTAAGAAATTTAAGATTTTAAAATTTTAGAATATTTTTTAAAGCATTTAAAATATTTTTTTCTGGGCTTTCTCAAAATAAACAGCCAGCCTGTAGCATAGTGGTTTGTTTTTAGGAAGGCAGAGAACTTCCCCGATGGCCAGTGAGCAGCCAGTAGAGCAAGGTGCTCTTTGGTGTGAGCAACTGTGTCTGCATATGGCAATTAGGAAAATTATCACCTGGTAGTGTTGTCCCAAAAGTGGGATCGTATATCCGGTGTGCAACATGCCAATGTACACACAGAGTAGAGGTATCTTATTTATAGCATATTTGCACAGATATGGGTGCTAGGTGGTATTCTACAAAGCTTGCCCACCACACAGGGGAATTACCGCATATTTAATCCTGTTACATGATTAGCGAAAACAGTAAAGAATCCACCCAAGTTTACATTCATTGGCTAGGCATCACCACATTGCTTATTATTGGTTACCCCTACTCAAATTGTTGCGCATGCTCCTAGAAAAAGTGCGTGGGGGGGATAATTTGCATCATCCCTCAATTGAGTCGGTGGTCGCGATGTACTCCCTGCCATCTTTGCTGTTACTGTGGATTCTGCTGACCTCATGACAGTTATATTTTTCAAGAGTGCAGGAACAACTAAGTCTTCATGGTTTACTGCTTAGTACAAATACTTCTTCATCTTCTTGACCACCAGATCTGGTTTCATTAATCTTTTTTAATTGTGTTAACTCCTACTGACCTACCCCCTAGAATCTTCCATTCATCTCAGACATCAGTAGCAGAGACCTAGCAAAATGTGAATAACAAGCCTATGGGCTTCCATGGACTGGAACCTTTTCTTGGATTACTTTTGTATTTTGCAGCTGAGTGGAATTTGCAGTTCAGGCTGGTGTAAGAAATAAATCCAACCATGAAAATGTAGTCATTACCAGTCCTTCACTGAAACAAAACATAGGAAAAAATGTTACGAGCTATTTCTTCATTGGGTTAAATTTAGGGGTTGAATGTGTATGGGTTTCAGTTCTGTTTTTTCTTGCTGAATGTGTTGAAGACTCGTCTGGAGGAAGACTCCAGGATGACTTCTCTGTCATCCATAGCTTTGGCTTTCAGAACGAACTTGAGCTGTGACTGATGAAACTTAACTCTAGACTTGATGACTCTGCGGGTGACTCAAAGACAGTTAGGATTGCTTAACAACCCAAGTGTCTGCACTCATACAGTCAGGACCCCTGAGCCACGGTGCTTAGTCCTATCCATGTGTTTTGGATCCGTTAGTGGTGTTGCCAGTGATTGGCGCCCGCTTCTAAGGTGATGGTCACAAGCACCACTGCTACTGTTTTGCCTGGTAGCATTTCGTTTGTTGCACACGATGTTAGAGCCTTAAACTGCAAATAGTTCTGGGGGTATGACCTGTGCTCAGCTTTCGCTTCTGTATTTTTTGGTGTTATGAGATTTAATCTCCTTCTTGTAGGCTCTGCAAAATACCTCTTAAGGAGGTTTAAAGTGTTGTCTTTTTCTAATGCTGTGTGCTAGGGGACGCAACTAGGTGTGTGTATGCAGGTCGGTTCCATCTTCTTGACAGTTTGCTTTCAGTCTCAGCAGTTGAATGGGTTGACTGTGGGGTCATGCAACTCCCAACATGTTTGCGCTTAGACACTGCTCTGCTCTGGGTCATGCGCAATGGACTGGGACTTTCCAAGAGCCTATTTCTGCCATGGTTACTTAGAAAGGGCCAGGCTTGTTCAGTAGATGAGTTTTTAATATGGCGGTGTGATGTCAGTATGAGGAGGATGCCTTGGAGGCAATGCCCTGGGTAGGAAATTCTGCTTGTAGCTGCTGTTTACACCAGAACAAGAGGGTTTTTTACAGCAGTTCTTCACCGGCTGAAACACGAATCCCGCTCGCTGGGTACCCATCAGCTCTGATAGTGGGGATCCATCTACCCATCCATTCTTTCCTGCTTTCTGGGGAGAGGATCTAGGAGACAGCACTTCTCCTCTCTCCCCACATGCCACAGACTGAGGATCCCCTACCAGAAGTGACAGGGACAGCGAGAGGCAGTATCTTCACTTCCCTTTATTCTCCTTTGTGCATAGCTGTATAGGATCAGGCTCTCAACAAATCACAGCTGTGACCAGCCGTTTCTTTCAATCCATGAGTGAAGCAGAAGGAGGTTTGTGTTATTTAATCCAGGGTGAAACCCAAACATAACCTTGGAAAATGGTCTTTGAGTGCCCTAAGTATCAGGAGCCTTGCTTCCGAGAAACACTCGTGTTTTCTTTAAGATCCACCTAGGTCTTGAATCTTCTTCATAACAACAGTGTTAGTAGGAGAGATGGGGAGTGCTCTCCCATCCATCATAGCATGAAGTGTGGTAGTATTCTCCCAAGGAAAATGGGAGATGTGGGCTTGAAATTTTTCAAGAGGAGGATGAAAGTGACCCTGTAATTCTCCTGTCTCCCAAACAAGTGCTTTAGCTGCTGTAACAGAAAAGTCCTTGTATCTCATCCTACTTCCTCTGCTTTCTTAAAAGCACAAACTGTGCATCTCCTCCCTGCTTGCATTTAGGAAGGGTAAAATTTGCCTTCCTTTCAAGCTGCAGTTTCTTACCAGAGCAATTCCTGGTACTTGCAGAATTGTCTTCCTGTAGCCCCAAGAAAAGCAGGATATCTGGTTTGCTTCTGCTGGCTCTGTTTTTCTCATGGTTTGCTTTTGGCTGTGCTCCACTCATAGTGGCTTCTCTGAGTCCCGTTTTGGAGCTGCTGAGTCTTCACATAGTGTGTGTGATGCCCAGGACAGAACTGTGCGTTCTGCTCCAGTGTATGGGCACATAAAAGTGAAAGCTGCTGTTTATTGGATTTAGCCCAAAATCTATATGTAATAAACACTTAAGAGATGGCAAACACAATGAGTAATAAGAGCAATAAGGGATAGAGAAAATAGCTAATATCAGTGAAATCTACCAGTCCTGATTTTCTATAATTGCAAGGTTTATAGGAAGAGACTATGTAGCTGTTGATGGCATAACCTGATAAAAGTGCTTTTGTTGCAAGTAAAAATCCTGTGTACCGTGTTAAAATACAGAAAATACTTGGTATTTTGAGAGAGATTTCATGTCAATAAAGACATGTTTAGAGTGATGCATGTAGTGCAGTATATTTTGCAGAGGTTAAAAAATGGCTTTCAGTTTGCAATCAGCATGAATAATTAAAGTTTAACGTCAAAATGTGGGGAAGTCGAAAGCAGGGTCCTAAAGGGATTTGACTTCCAAAGCTGTTCTTTGTATTTCTCTTCCAGCAAGAGAAATAAATACATTGAGAAAGAGACATCACAGCAGAGAGCAGAGCTAGCTGTGCTGAAACAGGCAAGTGTAAAGGGCGAGAGATTCAGTTTACCAGTACCATGCAAAGCGCTACACACCTGGGGAGTGGGAATAATTGTCAGGGGGTTGGAAAATGCGAGTGCTGCTTAGCATGCAAAGGAAAGCTACTGACAGCCTCTTCATGGCTCATAAACCCACTACAGCAACTCGGCAGTGGGAGCTGCTGTCAACCGAAGAGGTAATCATCCCCGTTTGGCAAGGCTGCGTTTAGACTGCTGTGTGCCATGCTCTGTCTTTCATTGGAAAACAGACCTTTGAGAAGTTAGGAAAAGTTTAAGTGGGCAATTCAAATAGTGGAAGGAGGGCTGATGAAAATTAATTCCAGGTGCAAAGGGAAATTAAAGGGAAATAACAGAACAGATGATAATAGAAGAGCAGAAAATGAACCATTTTCCTGAAAGAAAAACAAAGTACTTTTTTAATTGAAAGTGTTCCCATTCAGGTAAAGAGAAAACATAACTGCTCAGCAATTAGAGTAGTTGTTCAGGTTTCCTGTCATTTCAAAAAGACACATGATGCCTCCACATCTTGTATTAAACAAAGCTGCTAGAGTAAGGTCTGTGCAGTCTGAAATGAAGGATATTTGGGGTACAGAGTTCAAAAGAAACCTTGCAACAGGAGTTTGTTGGAAGCTAATCTGCAGAACAAAGACTGGTGGGATGTGGATTGGGAATATGGAGTATTATGTTGTTAAATTTTTTTACTTATACAAGGTTATTGTCATTAAATAAAATGGCACATGTATTCAATTGCATCTTTAGGGCCAAGATAATTTTCAGCCTGTTACTACAGATTTGCACAGATATTGTAACAGACAGCACAAGTAGCCATTGGTGTTTCCTGGGAAGGCTTAAAATCTAACTTTGAAGTAAACCGCCTGTTAAGATAATAATGTGTCTGATTATGAATGATGAGTGTTAAGAAATGGTCTGAGAGAAAACCTAGTGTGGTTACTGGTGAGGAAGGTAATATTAAAAATCATGGATGGGATAGGTGGGCTTCAGCCTTCAGCTATGAAATGGCTTGGTGTAACCAAATGCAGTAGGAGTGGGGTTTTTTTCTAAAGTGGAAGTTAGGTATATTATATATATGTCAGCAGCATTACTAGATGCTGTGATTCCCAGACAGACATGGGAATGACAAAACTGGTTGTCATTCTCCAGGAAAAGTGAATAGTTATGTTGTCTTTGGGAGGGCCTTTGATCTGCCTGCTACAATTCTCAAATCCAAAAAGTAAGCCACCCTTATGTTGTTTCTTACTGGACCTTCTGGAAATCGACACCCCACTTGAAAGATGAGAGAAACTCCTAAGAACATACAGAACAGGTCTGAGGTGGCTTGGCCTCTCTTTTCTTGGACTGGTAAATTGGCTGTTTTGAAGAATTGCTTTTTGAACTGCTCTTTCTCAGAGAACTTGCTGATTTTGTCCATGTGTGGTGTCCATGCAGTACATTACAGGCCACAAACCTCAAAGGTGACTTTAACCAAAAAAAGGGTTAGCTCCAAAATGAAAGA
The DNA here is from genome assembly GCF_000687285.1 of Phaethon lepturus. Taxonomy (NCBI): domain Eukaryota; kingdom Metazoa; phylum Chordata; class Aves; order Phaethontiformes; family Phaethontidae; genus Phaethon; species Phaethon lepturus. The sequence goes on along the minus strand of NW_010553953.1, from coordinate 27,757 downwards.
AAAAAAGGGGTAAGCAAGGAAATAAGCTTTCAGACCCTCTAGTGTTTTAAGTCTTTGTAGTATATTTCAATCATGTTTGTAAAATTTCTTTTACATCACTTGGATGCAAAACATTTTGATTTGTGGTGCTTTCTCTCATTAAAACCACAAGTCTTGCTTAAGCCCTTTAGTCTATATGAACTTCAAATGTCTCAAGGACTACAGTAAAATCTTGAGAGCTGTCTCACAGCCAGCTAGCCTGTAAAAAGCTCTCGGGTTTAATTTCCCCATTGCAATCCCAGGATGACAGCTCAGACAGAAGAAAATTCTTGCCGTAAATGCAGGTCCCAGTGTCTCTGTCTTGGCAAGATCTTTCAGATCCTGGAAAAAAATCAGGACAAGTTCCCAAAAGCACCAAGTGTCAGCAGCAACCGTGACCCCTAAACATCACATTTGTGGCACCAGCCGCAAGATGAGACCTCAGCGCTGTGACTACAGGCACTAATGCACATGGCAGTTCATTCTCCCAGTTCAGCAGACTGATCAAGCTGGGACTGCTTTCCTCTCTTGAAGGCAAAAAAAAAACAAAACCCTGTGCAGGGCCTGGGTTGGTTTCCATTTGTGCAAGTACCACCTTTTTTGGGAAAAGCAAGGGTGTGAAACCAGCCTACGGAGCCTGCTGTCAGCAGTGGGTGTCGCAGCCCACAGCCAGTCAATAGTCATTAGGAGCCAAGAAGGCAGAGAAACCCGGCCAACGCGAGCGCAAGATGCAGCAGCAAAGGAGAGTGCAGAAATCTGGCGTTTACTTCCCGCATCGTGGTCTGCTTTTATTCTTGCTGTATTAAAACTGTCATGGCTTTATGCTAATGGAGTTCATTCCTAGCCAGTGATTATTATGCTTTGAATTAGCAGTGCTCTTGAGAGTATTTTTCATGGGGGGGAAGAGGTAGTCCTTCTGAGAAACAGGAGCGAGGGGAAAAAGAGCTGTTACTTGCATTAGCTCAGAGCTGTGTGTGTTTGGAGAGGATGAAGGAGAAGGGCCACGTTCATGGCTGATGGAGAGCACAGCAGGACTCCTGGAGCACAGATCTGTCTGAGAGATGATACTGAAATTCAGAGAAGAGCAGTCAAAATATGGAAATGGTTTTGACACTGTGTTTGGCTTCTAACGAACCCGCCCTTTGGGTAAATTCCTTTTGACTCCAGTGTTAGTTTTGCCTGACTGTGACTCCATACTCGTTTAGCCTGAATGGGAAAAGCTTCCCGGGAGCAGTGAGAGCGCAGCTGGTGTGGGATGGAGGGGGTGTGTGTTTCGAAAGGAGAGGATTTTTAAGGGATGTCAGTTTTCCAGGGAATGTCCTCAGCAGTACCAGTTAGAACCAGCTGTCAAAGAGAAGTTGTTGCAACTCTGAGATTTAATAACTAAGGCACCTAGGTAGCAGAAATGGTGGCTCAGTGGTGGGGAAAAGGAGAGAGAGTGAGCAACAAGAGGAATTTCATTACGTTTCAGCTGTGGGTTTAGTGGAAGGATGCCTAATTCAGCAGCAGCAGTGTGTCATTCCCAGTTTGCTCAATGGGCCACTTCTATACCCTGTATCCCCCCAGTAAGGCAGCAAAGACAATACCAGCCTATTACTTTTAGCAGCATCTCTGAAATATCACAGCAGTGGAACACAGTGTGATCATGCGTGCTTTAACTAGAGGCATCTTAAAAATGGAGGAGCGGGAAAAGGCATGGTCCCTACGGATCTGCATAAAGAGTGAGGTGCTCTGTACCCCGTGCTGGTCTTGAAAGCCCACCAGGTTCCAGTGAAATCAGAAAGGGTAAGGAAATTTCTGATTTCCTCTTCTTTTTACCCTCATGGTTTGTTCAGCAAAACCAGGCAATTTCCAGCCTTGATGCAGCATGTCCCAGCCCCTGTACAGGACAGAGCCTTGTAATGGATTCTTTGTGTAAGAAGGTATTTCTCTAGGCGGTTGGGCACAAGGAGAATGGAATGAAAGGCTTTGACTGGACCACCTTTTTTTCCTCTGCTTTAAAGGGAAAGATGATGTTCTCAGAAATGTCTGTCTGTCTCGCCATTACACCAAAGAATAGTTGTTTTTAACCATTTCCACTGAAGTTGTTGGGCTCTCTGTATCTTGCTGGCTAGATTTTTTTTTTTTTTCTCCAGAAAGTTCCAGGCAGCTGTATCTGGCAGTCATATTTTTATAGGAAATAGGATTGTGTTGCCAATGCTAAAAACAAACGAAAGAGCAGTAACAAAATAACCAATCTTCTTGCAAAAACCTGAAGGGCTCAAATAGTATTTCAGTTTGAAGTTCTGATAATGGAACTTCCTTTCTGTTAGAGATGCGTTTCTGACTATTCCCATGAAAACCCACCTAAATTTGGCACACTTAAAGCCTCGTAAAAAATTCTATTGAGACACACAAGAATTTGCCAGCCAAAATCTCTGGTGATTCTGTCACCGTGGAGTAGGTGTGCTCATCCCTTCAGAGCGATGTTCTTGCTGAGGTTCATACTTAATATACCACAGGTGAAATAGAAACACCAGGCTGCTGCTTTCAGAGTGGGAGAGGTGACGATCTCCGTCCTGTCTTTACGAATCCAGACTGTGTGTGTGCAAACCACTCAGCTCAGTTTCACTGGCAGTGTCGCATTACAACACAAGCCTGGGAAATTATATCCCTTAAAAAACCCACCAAAAACCCAACAGTAACAACTTTAAAAAAAAACAAAAAAAAAACCAAAAAAAAACCCCAAAAACCCCAAAAACAAACAAACAAAAAAAAAAACCAAAAAAACCAAACACAAAACCCCCTCCTGTATGCTGACTGAATTGCGCAGATGCTTTTTTTAGGGAGAAAGAGAATGCGTGCTTCAGCCTAGGGCTGGGAGAGCTTATTGCAGCCCTGGCATCCCTGGCATGGAGAGACCCTCTCTCCTGGGCTCCTGGCACCTTCCCCCTGCTGGTGTTTTCCTTTGTGGTCCTGGCTTACCTCTCTCTCTGCCTCTAATCACAGGGACATTATTGCTTAAAACCAGTAACGTATTTTCCCTGCAGCTGTGAGGGGGGACCATGCAATGTAACTGCACCAAGTGACCACTCCCAGACTTCTCTTTCTCTCATCGGGGAGGAAGGGTAATTTGAATTCTTCAGATTCTTTTTTTTTTTAAGTACTGAGACCATCATGATGTATTACAGTGTAAAGGTTGCAGAAAGCTGTATTTTATAACAACAGATGCTCAGTGAAAACCTGTTAACCGCCCCCCTTTTTTAGCCCTACTTGTGGACTCTAATAAAATTCTCCAAGTCCCTGTGTTAAAAGATAAGTATAAGAATTGGAGGGGAATGAGTGGGCAGAAAAGTGGGACCGGAAGGAGCCTTCTGAATTTTAGCATCCTTTCTTGTCACTAGGAAATTCCTAATGCAGCCCCTTCTGTAACCCAGGTAGTTTTAATAGACACGGTAATGATACCAGAAGGTCGTTATTTATCAGGGTCCTTGCTCCTGATACATTAGTTCGTGGAAATGTCTCTTTCCATTGCAAAAAAAGACTTACAATATCTCTTTTAAGCAGTATTGCATCATTTTTTGGAGCTTTCTCTCCCCAATCTCTGTCACGCTTCCCCAGGAATGGCTGGCGGATGGTCTGCCAGCTGTCTAGAGCGATGCAGAACGATTTGTTAAAGATTATAACTTTGCTATTGTAATAATCCATATTCCTCTTTAATCTGTTTGTTAATACCGATCTTTACAGTAGATTGAGGATTCCACTGAAAGGAAAGAAAACCATGTTAAAATAATAAAGGCTACAGTTTTTTCCCTTTTTTTGTTGTCTGTAACCATGGAAAATCTTGACCATCTGTGTGGTTCTCTGATAATTTATTAAAGCATTTATTTCACTCCCCCCCCCCTTTTTTTTCCCTCATTTTCTTGCTGAAACTACAGCTGAGGAAGTGGAAAGACTGGCTGCGATGCGTTCAGATTCTCTAGTACCTGGGACTCACACACCTCCGATCAGAAGGAGAAGCAAATTTGCCACTCTCGGAAGGCTTTTTAAGCCATGGAAGTGGAGGAAGAAGAAGAGTGAAAAATTTAAGCACACTTCAGCAGGTAATAGTCGCAGTCGGGTTAGTTTGTTAATCTGGAATTGTTTGCTCAACAAGGCTAAAAATTTGTAGTCCAGCTCCAATTTGTATATGTTTTTAAGGTTGTTGAAGCTTGGCTTTGAGAGATAGATTCAGGTTTTACTACTAGAGCTATAGGATAACCCAGAAGAAATCTTGTTACATTGATTTAGCTGATTATGAGTAAAGGAAATGGCAGTATGAAAAGACAACACTAGTGGAAGACTCAGCCAGATTCAAACTCCTGTAAGTGCTAATAGAGGAGCAAGAAAAATACATGACAAAGGAGTTGACATTGTATGGAGTAACTTGCGTAACTGTAAATTAGTTGTTCCATTGGGCAGGAAAGATGTGTCACTTGTTTTCTGAGAAAAAAAAAAATCACTCTTCCTGCCACAACCCTCCTTCTGCCATTGCTTTCTAACACTCCTGGTTTAAGACCCTCTTTAATTAAAAAATAAGTATGGAAAATTGCAAAAAGTTGTTTTTATATTGTAAATTGGTCTCAACAAGAAACCCAGATCCAGGCAGTGATGCACGTGGTAAAAAGTTTGTACTAGCATCTTTGTTCTCAAGCTTCGTGATCTGCTTAGGTTTCTTTTCTTTGTTCTTCCATGATGACTAATAGTTACTACATGTGTTTTTGCAAGTCTTGAGCCTGGATTGTCTGTGAGAAAACATTAATTTTCTTCTAATTTCTTATTGTTCTCACTAGAACTAGAAAGAAAGCATTGAGGATCTTGCTCCTTTAAGTGCCAGAGAGGCTTGAGTTACAGCCCAGTTGCTCTCTGACCTGTTTATTGCGCAGTGGAAGCTTTCAGGCAGGACTTGACTGTACCTTTTGGCACCTCGAAGCCTGTACTCCTGAAAATGGACCAGAATTCCACAAGAAGTCTTGTGTAGCCAAGTACAAATTCTTGCATGAGGTTACACGCAGAATAAGAGTTTTCAGGGTTTGTACCTGAAGGTGCTCTTTACTGTGTGCTGTTTAAGCTGCTCTCTGATTTGTCAGGCAGAGACTAATGAACTGGAATAGATGGCTGTATTACTCAGAATGATGATTGTCTTTTTTGACTTGACAAGCTTTTGACTTGAGAAGCTATTGTCACCACAAATGACATGATTCTGCAAAACTAAAGGCTTGTCTTTCATGTTCTGTATCAGCCATAACCATAGTGCAGCGTAGCAGGATTTCCATGAAAACCCTATAGCTCTTAAGGATACCTGGAGGGTGTGGCGAGAACTGCTTTGAAGCTAGTTCCAGAATGGTGGGTTAGTTGGTTACAACTGGGAGGCTAACCATGGCAGTTCAGGACGTACCATGGGTTGCAAAAGCCTGCCTAGTATTTATTTGTACGGTCTGTTCAGCTCCAGGAGCTGGGGCTGAGCTGCATACTGCCATGGTTAGAACTGATTAGTTTGAAGCTGCCTTGAATAACACCTGCATAGTCTGCTCTTGACATCACAAGAAGTGTTATGTAGATTTTCCCCAATTACCAAAACATTTGTAAAGTACACAGTGATTACAACCAGAGTAAAAACATGTATTTCCTTTTCTCAGAGGAGAAGGAAGCTTTACCGGACATGCCAGCAGACCTCCCCTTCTAAGAGGGACTTTGGAGCCTGAAGAACTGATTTAAAAGCTAGGTCTCCAGGTCGCAGGGAATGTTTGTCGATTGCAGCACTGGGTTTGATCTCAGCTGAATCCAAAACCTTTTTTTTTTTTTTAATTTTAATTTCTAGTAAGCTAACAGTATCCTGCAGCTGCTCTGCAAAATTGGTATTCCTGTCAGGTCCCCTGCTACTTACTGCAGCAAAATTGACAAGGATGTCAAATTTGCTGAGCACCCTGCAGGAGGCACTGGGAGAGATTTACTTCTGGACTGTACCAGAGCTGAGGACCCCACAGTTTCCATCATCCCTGACCTTGGGGAATGGGAATCTACCAGGATCCTACCAGAATCCCCTGGCAATTCAGAAGCATTGGTTGAACCTAGTATGTGTAATACAAAAGATGCTGCAGTGAAAAACTAGCATTTTTCTGTCAGCATTTCCATGACCTCTCATCTAATACCTCTGATCTCACTGAGAAAATATATTTAATTTTTATAATAAATCAAAGGACAGGCTTACGAGATGGCATAATGAGAACCAGCATGAAACTTCCTAATACAGGCTTATTTTCTTCTAGTGCGCTGATAAATGTGACACTTGGAAAAAAAAATTTCCCATTAGTGTCCTACAGGCATGCAACCAAGCTTTCCCACCTGCATAGAACATCAGTAATTATCAAAAAATAAATACAAGTATTTTATTAGGTTCTTATTTTCTGCAACAATAGAGTCAATTATTTTAAATACTGAAAGTGGTAAGGATCAAAACACATGACCTTATCTGTTGAAACTTCTTTTGAAATGGGAGTTTTTTTCTGGGAGAGGACTGGAAGAAAGAGAGAGTCAGGTTGAAAGGTTGCCTTTTTCTTGAGATTTCTAAGTGTTAATATTTTGTATCCATATCGTTATCAGACTAAAAGCACTGTTTATTTATTCAGAGATGAATGCTTTAGTTCAGTGGTCAGTAGGCAAAAAATCCTTTTAGGTAGCAGGAAAAGTTATTTTCTGACACCTGATAATTGCATAAGATGAGATAGAAAATCTGTAACTTGACTGATGGAGGACCTTAACATTATGCGTATTATAAATGGTTCCTTTCAGCACATCAATACTCATATTGTGATGTTTGAGCATAACAAGTCCCCCATCCTCTGTCTTCATTATTGTAATGTCACTGACAAGCAGAAGGTTTAAAATGATGCATGTGTTTCATATACTTTATATGTTTATAGGTTACGTTGGTTTTGATATACCTGTAGCAACTATGCAAAAAGGTTCAAAATCTGACATTGCCGTGGTGCCAATTTAATCACAAAGGTGAAAGTCATGGGTTTTGATGCAGACATCTAATGCCCTTGCCTTGGAGTTGGTCTGTCTGTGAGCATCATCATCAGGTATTTTGTACGGTGACCAGAGCAGGTAGAAAAGAACACGCGATGGGGTGGTCTGTTGTTGCAGATGGTGAGCACCAAATGAGCCTGCATCTGGGGTTTGATTTGAGCGACCTTTTCTTCTGGAAGGTGGACTATTAAGGAGATTGTTCAGGACATGCGCCGTGAGTGACAGATGGACTCCATCTGTGGGACAGGCTCGCTCTCAGGGCAAACAGGAAGGGAGGTTATATTGGGTGAGGGGCACCAGTGTACCGCAGCAGGGCAAGAAACAAATTAATTCTCACAGTAATCCTCCTCCTGGACACAAGTGAAGCTCCCCCCAGCACAGTGCATTTTTCAGTGTCGGGATTGCAAATCATTTTACCACAGAAGGTCCTAATGAAAGTTCTTTGATGGACACTGAAATTCCCACAGTAAAACTTAAATGCTCTTGACAGTGAAGTTATATATACAGAGAGTTAGACAAAGAAATTAAACTCAGCCACAGTGTTATTCATGCTATAGTCAAAAGTGTGGTGTGTTGTTTTTTTTTTTAACTCACCTAAAATTTCATCTTGCACAGAAAGCATGGAAACCTTTATTACTGTGAGGGCTGAGGGCCCCTCATGGCAATGAACAGTATGATAAAGCTGACAACTCTAGCTTTGGGAGCACGGGCAAACTTCTAAATGACAAGATTATATCAGTTGATGGGATGGTTTCTTTTAACAGATAAGGAGCAGCCTCACTTATGGCAGATGAAGCCGGGAAGAAACAGTGAATTTTCTTTGCCCGAGGACGTTTCCTTGGCTGGATGCAGCTCCAGCAGGCTGCACAAGGTTTTTAAAGCCACACTGGGCACTCTGGGAATCAGCAAAGCGGACAGCAAAAGGGAAAGCTGACTGTCTCCTCAGCCAGACCTTTGTCATTGTTTTTAATACCTTGATCTTGTTCTGCTTGCCTTGATGTGAATTTGAAAACAGTTCCTGGGTGTGCTGTTGTTTTATTGCAGTGCCATACACGTGCTGGTGAAATGTCATTTCCTGGTGATGTTTTGGAGAAGGAGGTGCTTCTGAAATAAAGAAGCCTGAGGGAAGATAGGTTCTGGGCTTACTTGAAATATTACTGAAATTTTTTATAACTGTATTCATCAAGAGCCAACTGCTTGCAATCCTTCAGAAAAAAAGTATTTCAGCTGCTTGCAGGAGTCTGAATAGGGGAAAAAATGTCTTGTTTTGCCATTTCACATTTCCGGTGACCTTCATTTCACAGAACTGGTGCATCCATCTTCCCCCATCCTTGCTCCCTGAGTTGAGGTGCTCAGGCAGAGGAGAGGAGGAAGCATGTCACTTGTACTTGGAGGAAACGTTGAACTGAGAAGAGGAAAGGGGGAGACAGTGAGATGTTAAGGGATGTGGAGAAAACTCAGTTGTTAAGTAGGAGAGGCAAGGGATTCAGCAACGTTTGGGGTAGGTACATAGGCCCCCTGTACAATCAGCAGAGAAAGTCCAGTGTCAGAAGAAAGCTCCACAGCACAAAGTAGAGGGTTGTCTGAGACAGTCAGTAATACTAAAGAAAGAAAAGGAAATCTGTTAAACTCAGGGTTTCCATGCCTCCTAGGTGCTTTGAAACCTCCCTTCATTCGTGTACCAGATCCCCCTCCTAGAAATACGTACAACTTCCACAGGGCCGGGAGGATGGATGAGTCCTGGTGCCACAGCTCCCATTCCCAAAACCTATAGTTGAGCTAGCAAGCCATGTCCTGTTCCGTAGCTGAAGAAAGGCATGACAGTGCCTTCCTAGCCTCGTGCTTGGGGTGCCCTCCTGAGAAGAGGGAAGTCCTGCTCCTACTTCATTTAAAGCTTAATTTTCTTACTATACAATTGTAGAAGTTGGTGTTCAGGAACCCATGTCAAGGTGTAGGGCTGGGGAGTTTGTAGGGATAAAACTGAATAGGGGCTGAACAAAGTAGACCTGGATATCAGAAGAGCCAAGAGGCAAATCAGTGTGAGCCAAGTTGGGGGACTGGGACTTTCAGGGCAGGTTTGTGGGTTGATTTGCTGCCCAAGGACCTTAGGACTTTCTTAACAGTTGTCTGTACGGAGGATGACAATCTTCTTTTGCTGGCAGTTACTCTGTTAAACTAGAAAGGCTGAGGTCTGCACTGTCTAGTGTAGACAGTGCTACAAAGTGGAGCATCTGGATTTTTTTCAGTTCGCTTTTTCGGGAGGGCATGCATGCTCTTCCATTTACTTTGATTCACACTCAAACTGTGTGGTGAAACACACAAAAAATTAAGTGTGCCAAACCTAAATCCATTCATGCAACCCTTAGCAGCCCCACTCCCAGAATCTGCACTAAAACAGCCATTCATTTTATGCTCAAATGCTATTTTTTTCACTTGCTGAGCCTCAGTGCTTTGTTTTTTTCCAACCAGAGTTTTTTAAGAAGTGCTCTATAAAAAATTCGGATGTGTTTATATAAGGTAAGTCTCCCAGTCAGAAGAGGGATTGTTTAAATTTGGCAACGCTTGCAGCCAAGGACTTTCAGCGTTTCTGATGAATACAAAATGTGGTAAATCTGTGCAATTAGAGGAACTGCTATTCATAAACCATCCCCAGATCATTTTATTCCTACTGCTGATTATTTCTAACTACAATAGGTAAATATTTTAAACTTTGCTTTCCGGAATATTCCAATCAGTAGAAATTCAATTATGTATTGCCACGGCTGCTCTTAAGCCTTCCTACTCCCTTCTGCTTTGCCCAATGATTGCCTCTCGTATTTTCTCATGTAAAACTCTTGGGCTGTTAAGCTAGTCGTGCCGTTTGGGTGAGACCTTTACCTGGGGAAGTGAAGGAGAAGCGCAGCCTGCAGACATGCCTGCCCTTGCCTCTGCCTGTATTTTTGGGGAGGCGGTCTAGGGGGAAGAGATTTTGGGTGGTTTGGGGAGGTGGTCTAGGGGGGAGAGATTTGGGGTGGTTTTTCCAAGTGCCTACCAGGTTATTGAAATCTATCCGCAAAGGTCCTATTTTCAGCCGGTACTTTGAAAGCAGTGGTTTTTTTGGATTCTTGGTTAACAAGGGTAACTGTGTTTTAAAATACTTTATGGTCCCATTCTGTTCTCCTGAATTTTATTTAATAACTACTGTGATCCCATGTGAAAGATACTATTAATATTTCAGTTACAATTCCTCTTATACTTTCAGGCCAGACTATCTCTAGGTTTAGGTACGGAGTACTGACGTAATTACAGTTTTGCTTCCTTCGTCCTTTTATTCTGATGACTTGGAAATGTAATTCTGAATCGGCCTTGAGAAAGAGAACGGAGTCTCCCCTGCAATGTAGCTGGGTCTGAAGTTGCCCTGAAGCCTGAAAGACCCCAAAGTCCTGTTCTGATCCTTGATGAAGTCCATCACTGAGACTCCAGTAGCCCTTTTGATGTGAGACAGTGAGCAGGCGATACAGACACTGGTCCCAGCCCAGGTATTTTTGCTGTGCTGGCACAGCTTGTGGAGCTTTAATGCTATGATGAAAATCACTGCTTGTTCCCAAGACTGTGGGAGAAGAGAAAGAAATGGCACCGATGTAAAACTTAGTCCAGTCTTCCAAAAAGGAGCTCTGGTTTTGTAAAAACCCAGCAATATGACTACTTTCCAAGAGTTACTCAGTGCTGCTTTGTTCCCTGTTTTGTGGAGTTTTTTGAGGGCGGTGCAAATTGTCATTCTCTGAAGAAAAACACCATTTTGCAGGAACTTGGGCTGTTCAGGAATGTACATTGACTTAAGCAAATATTTTTATCGGAAGGAAATTCCAGAAAATAGGCACATTATACATCTAGATTAATTTTAGAAGAGTTTTTATTCAAATATATGTTTCCATTTCAAATTTGAATTAGATATTAGCAAGGATAGCTAAAAATTTGAATTACAAATATAAAATGACCTGACAGACAGGAAAACATTTGTATTTTAAGTCTGCTGAAATATTACACTGCTTGAGCTCAAGGACTGAATAAAAAATTAAAATCCATTTTCAGTTTTATTTTTTGCATTGATCCAAAATTGCACACTTGGTGTGTTTTTAATTTTGGAGGAGAAAAAATTTGCATTCTAGGTCTAAATGCAGGGTGCCCATAGCTTCTCTTTGCACGCACTAACATTTTCTTAGTGTCTTTTAAGAAGCTGGCCAGAAGTTGCACAAGAATTCATGCAAAACTACGGGCAACTTTTAAAGAATTTAACCTTCTGCCTTTCTATAGAGGCAGCAAAACTAGCCTGTGTATCTGCTTACTGCTGTGGAATGGAAGATCCACAGAGATTTTTAAACTCAGTGGTCATTTGCAACCATGCAATTAGATATACAGCCCAAAGCTTATGGCAGCAGAAGGCACTTTATAGCCAGGCAAAGCAGTGGGTGATGTTTGCTTCTTTATTGCTGCAATTATAAATTATCAGTGGTTTTAGATTTGTCATTTTAAGCAGATTAAAAGAATTCAACTGCATTCGGAAGCTGCAGGTCTAATTTGTACACAGGAGGCAGTTAAAGCAGTTGTCTATTTTTATACTTGAACTGCCAAATGGAAGCTCCTGGTTCAAAAATGGGGAGGGTATAATCACTCCCTTGGGAGCATGTACTCCACTACAGAGCAGCATCGTTGTGTCTTCCTGAGATCTGCCGCAGAACATTTCCAGGGTTTAAAAAGTGAACTTTGCTTAGCTGGACTGAAAAATGCATTTTGGGATCGTTCTAGCCCTGTGCTAATGTTCTAATGGAACATGTGAGATGAGGCCCTTGAATGTGTCCCTTACAGGAAAGGGATGCTTAATGAGGCTGTTTGGGTTTTATGCTAATTATATTTCCAGCTGCTGTGAAGATTATACGAGGCCGCCCAAACTATAACACTGCGACATAATTCTACAACAATGCATTCCTGTTAATATAATAATACAATTAATCCATTAGAGAATCTTCAGCAAATTTTGAGGATTGAAGAATAGATGCTGTTAATAGCGTAAGCTTCTGCACGGTATATGGATTAGAGAACGACATTCATTGAAGATGTTTTAAGTGTTTTACCAACAAATCAGCAATTGTAGAATATCTGGTTGGGGGGTAGAGAGAATGAGCGTGTTTGGAAGAAACTCATTCTTGTGTAAAAAATTGTTGTATATCCTCAGCTGCTATTGCTGTGACTCATGAACGTACAGTCCTCATCAGACGACGTCCTTACAGATTATTTTAGAATGCTTTCATTTAACAACAAAATGCATTGAAGCTGCTCTTTATTTTTAGATTGCATTTTAAGCATAGAAATTAATTAGTATTTCTCAGACTGTTGGCTTTCGTTCTTCAGGTTTTTACTGCCCTTTTTAAAGATGCAGGTGAAAAAAGCAACATTTCACGGTGACATGGAACCATGAGGCATCTGGTCTCTGATGAGATCAAAGACAGAGTGAATCTAAGTTGTGCAGGTGTGCGTCTTGAGACTTGGCGGAGTCCGTCGGTGACACTGCAGAGGCTGGGTGCCTCAGCTGGGGAAATCTGCTTAGTGACTCCACCGGTTCCCCCGCGCTTTGGTCGGAGGTGAACATGGTCCTCTTGCTCCCAGAACAATGGAGTGGAAAACCTCCCATGCCTTTCAGAGACTGCTGCCAGGTAGTTTCTGAAAGTGAAATTTGTTAGATGCCTTCACTCGAAGTCCTGTTGAGGAAGTTTTGTTCCTAGAATACTGTTTTGCTCTCGCTTGGTGTTTCCCACGGGGGTGAAATGAAGCAGAAATCCCTGAGGCCAGCATGGCGGTACCTCGATTGAGCCCTACCGTATCAGTGACCCAACTGACATCTGACCTATGTTGTGACTAGGAAATGGGTTGGTACAGTAATGTGAACGTACAGCCCAATGACTCTGATGTGATGGCATTTTTTAATCACAGTAGCTGCCTTTTATTTCCATGTCTGTGAACTGCGTTAAAAAGGCACATACAGCTAGATGTATAGGGCATTGGCAGCAGGGATGAAAATCCCAGGTCCATGGGGATCTGAAACACGGATGGCAGTAACCCAGACAAAACCACTAGCTTCATGAGCCCTTTCCAGGGCTGCTGGGGCTAATATGTTAGGGAATAGTAAATAGTTGTTAGAAAGAGAAACTGAATTGCCCTGCATCAGAGGTTTAATAGGAAAAATCAGATTATGAATTGAGAATCAAAGATAGCTTGATGAAGAACAGTTTCTTAGAAGTCTTTGTCTAAGTCTTGTTTATAGTAGGGCTTGTTTATACATTGTAACTTGAATTATTTAAACCGTAAATATGAAACAGATTACTTATATCACCATAAACCCTTGGGTGAATGTTTACTCAGTTCATAAACTCATTCATTTTATTTTCATTCATTAAGGCCAATTCAGTTCTGAAGTAAAAAGTCTACGCAAGTGTTTAATGTGTCATTGGTGATCCTCCTTGAATTACTTAATTCAGATTGCTTTTCCTGAGTGCCCACGTAAGGAGCCACAGGAGCTAGTGTGCAGGAAAGAGTTGATCGGATAACTACCTTAGCTGCCACAAGAGGTGGGATCTAGAGGCTCTGTTCGGTGAGAGCTACACCTGGCTACTTGGGCTGACCCAAGGGCACAGGCAGAAGGTGGCCAAGGTAGTGATTAGAGTATTTAATGAGGAGAGGAAGCTGTTGTCGCTTTCCTCCAAATTCTGCTGCTAACCCATCCCAGTCTTTTTGTGAATGATGCCTCTAGAATATTATACTCCAAGTATTGCAGGACTTAATTGCAATTTCACCAGGCTTCCTCTTTTTTTTGGTCAATCTGTCCAGGTGTAGGATTTCTTCAGAATGGCAGCTCACTAAATCAAGTCACTCAGAGGGAATCTTGGATTCCAGTAATAAAAAAGATTATTAAAAACCCCATGTGACTGTAGAAGAAAGTCTTGGAAACCAAGCATGGGGAAAAGATCTCAAATTCTTATTGGAAATTAAGCTCACTGTTTTGAAGAAACCTACCGATTTTCTGAATATTTCTAATTTGTTTTATCAATACCAATTACATTTTCAGAGGAATGTTTCAGTTCCATAGTATGGTGTCTGTATAAAGAAGACTTGAGTAGTTAAAAATAAGACTTACTTTGGTTTCCATTTCTTTGTATAGGCCGAACATACAATACTATCTGTTGTTAACTGCATCTGACTTGTTTATTGTCTACAGGATGTCCCACACTTTTAGATCAAAGTAGTGGTAGAATAGATCCATGATGCTGAACATCACTCGCTATTCCTTTTGTTCTTGCTGGAGTAGCAGGTGTATGTTTCTAGACTGAAAAACAAAATACCTAGGTCTCTTATTTTGTAGCTGAATATGTGCATGTAGATTTTTGGAGGAACAGTTCCTCTTAAAAAGGTTTTAATTTGATAATTAACAGTCTTGGTCCTTTGTATCTTCAGAGTTCTATATATATCTCTCTCCAAGTTAACCAGGCAATCACAAACAATTCTGTTTATCAAGAGACAGAAAAATCATACTTTTGCTGTGGTGATTGATACTTTTTCAAGGTAACCAATAGCATTATTTGCCTATTTTAAAAGAGAAGTTCTTGGGGAATTTCTATTTGCTACTAGCTACTTGCTTGAGCCTGAAAACACCAATCCCTCACCTCCCTATTTTGTGCAGGAAACTCAAGGTCTCCATGGTTAAAAGTAGCATGGGACTGACAGCTGAACATGCCTAGGTAAGCAGTATTCTGAGGAGGGTCCAAAGAGTACCCAGAAATGCTGCTGCCTGAAGGCGATGACGTATGTTTGTGCTGAAAACAGTTGACAATGGGTTTGATTTTCTTCCTGATGAAGCTGGTGGATTCCCCCTCCATGTCTCCACAGGGCGCAGGGTGCCTGGCAGGCAGTTACTGAATACCAAAAGCCTTTGCTCGTATGGACAGACCATGAAGGCTTCTGCCAGCTATACAATCTCCCTTCTGAGGTGTTTTGTTCCCAAAAGAAGACCGTGGCACTGGGTGGATACTTAACTGTTTGCAGCAGTAAGGTTTGTGTCTGCAGGCTAGAACGCTTCCAGGATGCACATGTACTCAGAACACACCTTTGCAGCACTTTTATATTCAAGTTCTTCCTCAAGACACTTTGAAGCCCGTGAATTTTCTATCACCATCATCAAGAATCGATACTGCATTTACACTTCTATGCTGGCACTTAAATTTTCAAACTGTACACATACCTCTAATAGCCTGTGTGCTTTATAGACTTGATCGAAAGCCCTGTAAAAATGATCGTTAGATTCTCTTTGGTTTTTATGGGCATAGGATCAAGCCTGTATTAAGTAGTCATAGTAGCATTCCTCCCAATTTCGTATCTAATGAGAAAATATACTATAGGTAGATTAAACATCTGTTAAAAAAAGATGTAATTGACTGTGTGAAATATGCAGAAGGCATTTGGACTAAAATTTAGATATGCCTGAGTGGTGATGTTTTTTCACACCAGCTAGTAGCTTCTTGTACATCATCTCCTGTGGAGGATTTTAGTTTATAGTCATGGGGAAAAACAACTCGATAATTCCATAAGCAATAGAACTTATAAAACCCAATTTTGTATGGGTTGCTCCTTCATGGATCTTTTGCTGTTTAATCATGAGGCTAGGAATGGCAGTTTGGATAATTTTTCTCTAACCAGCCTCCCAGTTTCTCTGAACTTTAGAAGAATAATAAATTTATGGTCTTCTGTCCTGCAGCCAAAGTTGGCCAAAGTTGGAAACAGGTAGTCAACTGATAGTTGTCAACTAGGGCACAGAAAGACAGGAAAGCCACTACTGCTGCTAGAAATACACAGGAATGGATGGGAGAAAACAGGCATTGGCTGGCTGGTACAGAAAAGGATACCTTGTCTGAGTTTGGGTGAGTGGCAGCACACCAGGTATCCATTTTACAAATTAATTCTTAACTCCAAAATATGTGGAACACTTCGCCATCAAATGTACTTCTGTAAGGAAGAGATGGATCAGGACAGGGAACTTCTGAGAACGTGTCTATGGAAATAATTTGGGCTTTTATGATCAGTGGAAAAGCCTTCCACTTTCTTTGAAAAGGAGGTAGGAAGGAGAAGGTATTATTGACCAGGCATTATTTGGTGGACAGGAGTTAGATATTAGTAAAATTTAATAAAGGTTACTTTTGCCTGTAACTAACTGTATCATAGTTACAGTCTTTTCACCAGAACAGCTGAAGATGAAAGAAACATTTCTCCTTTTTTTTAAAATTTAAAACCTTCTTCAGCTGTGTTCCAAAGAGAACCCCATGCTACAGTGGGTGTAAGGGAGGGCAATAAGTCAAAACAAGAAGGGAAAAGAAAAGGTAGAGTCATGGCAGCCCCTTCTGGAGGTGCAGTGGCAATCCTGAGTGCATTGGCACTGTCCTGTTGAGCACTTCAGTTCTCGTTGCAGCATGATAGAGCTCTGTGCCACCTCACAACTTGGGTTGGAAACCAGTTGGGACCTAGTTTCCGAAGCACCTTGATGTTAACCAGGGCATGAATGGCACTCTGCAGGCTTTTCTGGGATTTGGATCAGAAATTAGATTCTCTCAGAGAGAGAGAGAAGGAGGTTTCTCTGCAGACAAATGAAGGCAGAACTGTTGTGGGAGTTTTGTGTGTTCCCTGTGGAGCATGCCGAGAGGGCAGGTGTCTGTCAGGGTGGAACAGAGGCAAGACAATTTACTCATTTCTTCTGTTATTCCAGTTGATCTTGAGATTTGTACAGAGGCTGTGCAACAGCATCTGGAACTGTTTGTGTGATACCCCTTGCTTACTCATAAGTGACAATGTGTTTCCTCAGTCTTCCAGTAGCTTTCATAAGGGGTCGGGCTTTGGCCATCCTCATCGTGGTTACCTGGGACAATATCTTGGGAAATGGTTATATTTTTATGCTTCTGTGGTTTATTTTCAAGAATTTACAGCCTGTCCGGTTGGCTACGAAGAGCACAAAATCATTCAAGATCTAAAATTCTGAATTCTACAAATAGATTACATTTTGCATTTGTAAATTTGATCCTAGTAGGGCACAAACCTCAGTAATTGTTCTTTGGATCATGTCTCATTCCACCCATGAATTAATAGTATTGAAAATTTCACATAGGTGCCTTAATTAGCTTGGAATGAACAACATCAAAGGCAAGGGGTACCTTGATTGTAGAGTAAGTAACTGGTCTCCTTGTTTTTCACAAGGCGGGTGAATGCCCACCATAACCACTGCCAGTTGTAAACCCCCTACTACTGCATAGATGTTGTATTCTCTAATGATGATCTGATAATTGAAAGGCTCTGTAAATCTTTTCTGGCTTTTATTTACTTATTAACTAGAGGATAACTATAATTCTTTATCTCTAATCTCATTGACCTTTTGCTACAGCTGCTTTTTTTGTCTGACTGGGAATAATTCATGTATGAAGAGCTCTTAGACTACCACCATTGCACCAAGAATGGGTGTACTGTAATGGCCTCAGTCCATCCTAGAAGGGGAGCTCAGTGATGGTTTTCTTCCATCATAACAGGATAATTCACTGCAGGATGCACTGGCCTCTGCCAGGACCTGGTCCTTGTTGCGTCTGTCTCTCTGCAGAGGTGTAGGAAGGGAAGGTAGAATCGGAGTCCCTACTACATGTGCTTACGCTATTTCTTAGTGGATGTATGCACCAGTATACAGCATATGTCTTGATAGTTCACAGGACAAAAATGAAGATCATTACAGAAAATGAACATATAGTGGTTTATAAAATAAAAGAATGCAATCAGCAACAGCTACTCTTAATTAGCAATGGCTCTAGACTGGCCCTACAGTCAGTCAGGCATCCATCACTGATCTCCATAACACAGGAGTCTATCATGTTGGCAGCATTAATGCAGGAGCTCTAGCACATATACTTATCCCTTGTAGTAATTAAGGCCGTACGCTATCTTTTATTTAGATGCAATGTTTACACCCCAGCAGGCTTGTAGTTTGGAATGGCTACCTCTAAATATTGATGATGACTTTTTGCATCTAAATCTGCAAAGGCATTGTGCTGAAATGAGAGGCCAGTGACGCTGTGATATTTCTGGCATTAATGTGCAGACAACATTCCTGCAGGCTAAAATGCACTGCAAGTAGCTGACAAAACCAATCAAAATCCCCCTATTTGTTAGTCTAGCAGATTAGTCCATTTTCTGATTTCCCTGCAAAGGTTGTGAGACTGACTTAACTGCCTTCTATAAGATGAAGGCCAGTCTCAGCTATGTCAGTGTCACACCTTCTGAACTCACACAGGTGAACTTGTGCCATTGAATTAACAAATTTAAAACTAATTCACATTTTGGTGAAGATGTTTTAGTTAGGATTCTTGCATCTCTTGCGAGGATTTAGCTGAGCTCCTCTTGGAGAAGGTCATGAGCCAGCCTCCCACCCATTGGGAATCACTGATGGCACCCCATGGGCTATCCCACATGCTGGGACCTGTGCCTGGATTTCCAGAAGACCTGAGCCCCTGCTGCCATTGAAGATGTAGCAATTTTACAGTTTCTTCCTTGTCTTCTGGCACTGGTTCGTTTGCTGAATTGAGCTGGCTCTGAGCTCTTCAGCATAGTTGTGACATCTTCCTCCTGGGATCCTGATGATCAAAATGACCACTAAGAAAAAGAAGTTGTATTTGACCAGGATCTTCAGGATTTATCTCTGGAATTATGTGCCCTGAGGGAGAGAGTGGCTTTTTTGTGTGGTATCTGTTGTCTTGGTAACATGGTTTAATCCAAGAAATACCATGTGTATTTGAGCACCCTTGATACCCCACACTGCAATATGAGTTATATTGGTCTGTCTTCTTTCCTTGCATCCCTAGAAGGGGGAACCATAAAAGTGAATGCTGCAAATACACAGGATAGAAGAGCAACATGGGAAGACAGCTGAGACGCTCCCCTTCTGTGCTAATTGAAAATATGCCAAATCATAGTTCACTGCACAGATAAATGGGAGAAACAGAAGACGGGCTTTGAGGATTGCGCTATCTAATAAAACCCAGCAGTATCTCCAGAAGAGCAGAGCTCTCTCTTAGGCAGTGTTAGAGCAAACATGGTACCAGTATGCATTTTATGAATAAATTGGTGTGCATCCTTGATCTGAAACTCCCTGTAGATTAAGATGAACAAAGCAATAGTTATTCCAAGCACATGTGGCAAGGTATGGGCTAAGTGAAGTTTTGCTGCTGCTGGTCTAATGATGTCTCTTGTGCTGCAGAGAAGCTGGATAAAGAGGGCTAATATTCAGGAGCCCTAGATCCATATTATAGTTGATTTGTAGCAAGTAGAGTCGAGTCTCCCTATTCATGTAACACCTGCTAGTTCTGTACAACCTTTATGTATGTACGTCCTACTTTTTTCCCCTAGAATCTATACACGTGTTTGAGTGCTGTCCCTCACTACGTTGCCTCTGTGCAGCAGATGATGTGGAGCACTTTTTTTGTCTATTAAAACTCAGTGGTAAAACCTCATCTCTTTCAGTGACAACAGGCCTGACCCTATGTAAAAATGTGGTGAAGGCAGGAGGCTTTCTGCTGCATATCTAAGGCACTCCAGTTAGTGAGAAAACCATTTTAAGTAATGCTTTCAAGGAAAGAAGAACACAAAAAATGCATGAACATTTATTAGAGGAGATAACTGTGGAACAAGATTATGTTGTTGAATAACAAAGTGGAAATTGTTTACAAAATGCTGATTTCTGGGTCACCATTTGCTTAATTTTTCCTCTTTTGCGTTGCTTGAATAATGAAAATGCATTGGTCCTATTAGTCTCCAGAAGATCTTTAGTCATTTCCATTTGTTAGTTGCTCATGAGAGTGTTTCCCAAAGTCTTTTGAAGTGGAACTACCTCTGTATAGGAAGAGAGTCTCAAGAGCCACCCCCTCATCCTGTTCCTGACTCCGTGGCATCCCATGGTAATCGAACCAACTGCTTGTGTGGAAAAGTAATATGAGGAAACCACTGAGGCAATTTTAGCTGTCTCTTAATGAAATGTAACAGCTGGAAATCAGGAAGAGCATGAGCATCATGGGACCAATCAGCCCTCTCTGGCGAAGCAGCAAGCGCTGTGTAAACCACAATCAGTATGTCTGTGACGAGAGCAGCGCTGTACTGAGTGGCTAGCTAAGACTATGGCGGAGTGCTTAAATCCAAACACCACTTTAATTAAATTTCACTAAGTATTAGGCTAGGAAATATAAACTAAGCAGTTGAAAACATTTTAAAAAATTGGAACAAATTCTGGGCTGAAGGGAGCACACTGACCTGTGTCTTCTCGCCATCTGCCTGAGATCATTTTCATGCCTTAGGATATCCTCTCCAGCCAGTGGTTCACTGTATTTTACTAAAACCTGGGCTGTTTTCCATTCTTTCAATACTGTCTGCTTTGAGATGGCTCAAAGCGTACCTCTGGAGGATTTTGTTTCATTTTTCCATACTCCATATGATGAGAAAATCTTTAGGTCAGACATCAGCTTCCTCAGCACAATGCAAGTCAGGTCTCTAGTTCTTCCTGCCAGAGATGTCCCAGACAGATGTTGATGGTGTCATGTTCACTGCAGGAATTGATAGCAGAAGATGACCTTACCCGTGGCAGGAACAGAGCATGCACAAGAGTTGTGGGATAGTTCATCACTCACATTTCAGCCCTTTTGCATCAGGTGAAATGCCTACAGAAGTCCTGGATCCGCCCAGAGAATAACTCCCACAGTGAAGAAACTGCAAGAGACAACCAGAAGGACCTCATCTACAGCTGTGCTTGCAAGCACTTGCCTTTGGGTATCTCAGCCAAGCATCTAGGCCAGGCCCATGGCTCACAGCATTTTCTCAGCTTGTCTTCTGTCCTGCAACCCAGCTGGCAGACTAGGAGAGGATAAAGAAAGCACAGATTGCCTTGAAGTCATACTAGCCACAGAGCAGTGCTAGGCTAAGTTTTCACTTCATTTTATTTTGCAGTGTCCTTTATGAGACCTCTGTGTGATCTTTCCCATTTTTTTAAACAGTTAGCACCAATGTCATCAGGATAACACAAAGCAGCAAATAACAATTGACTTTTGATTACATAAGATCAAGTTGTACTTCACTATACACCTTTATTCCACATACCTCAGGTCAAATTTTGCTTGCAGTTATGTCTAGGTATTTCCTGTTAGATCCATCAGGTTGGGTAACAGTGGCATTGTAAATGAAAGCGAAGTTTTGCCCCAAACTGCATTGTTCTTCCAGTCCGTCTTAGTCTGTTCAGTTACTTATCTTTCAATTGTCAAGCTAACTCCTAAATTGAAGTGAACCTGTGCTCAGTGCTTGAAGATAAGAAGCTTGGGGCAGACAGTATACTACTTATAAATGAGGAACAAAGGTAGAGGCTGAATCAAGACAGCAGGAAGACAAGGCACGAGTAGGTATCTAATGTATATTTGTGTGATTGTTGCATATGCACACATGCTCACATGCACTTATTCTTCCATTCCTCTTTCTAGTTTTAAAAACCTAGTCAAAATCCATATACTGAAGATTTGTAGTACATAAATTATATTTTGGCAGCACATGCTAGGTGTGGATTGATGTGAGCGATTACTCTGTGAGGTTAAGTGTATTAAGAAACATGTAATTACTCAATTTAGGGAGTGAACCATCCAGAGCACCTTATTCAAGGGCAATATATACATATAAAAAAAAATATCTCTCTCTCTCAAAAAGATACTGTATAGCTCAGTAACCTCGAACAAGTTGGACACGCATAAAATGGTATATGTTCTAGTTCTTATTATCCATGTTTTATTTTAATTCATTATTTTTGCTGTATAATTTAAAAGCCATTCCCATTCTTGGACATTTGTAGAACATTTTTAGCCTTGGTTATTTAAACATATGCATATTTTATATTACTTCTAAATTGAATTTATGGATTAGATGACCCTGAGTAGAAGTAAAGCCAATGGAGCACATAATAGTAGTAGGATTCTGGTTTCAGTTTCTAGTTTTGCAATGAGACGTGAGTAATTTAGGGTCTTTTTTCTTATTTTATTATTGCTCCCCAAAAATACAGACAATGAGAAGTCTCTAACAAGTAAAATGTTTTGCTAGGTTTGCAGGGCTCCTAGTGATACAGAAATAGCTGTGATAATCCAAGATGTAAAGTGATTGTGTAGTATCTGGGCCCTTATAAGAAAGCGCCTAATTTTTCCAATCTCCTCATATTTCAGTATGTGATTCAGCTGGGATACCCCGTTTCCTCCAGCTGTATATTAATGTGCACAGCCCTGTACTCTTTCCTCCTCTCTAGGATTGCCAAAGCCCATCAAGAGTTTCAGATAGACAATTCCTATTGGAATTAGTTGCAACTGAAATGCTTGGTGGCTGGGAAGCTAAGGAGGAGTGAAAATTTTCACCACAATTCCTAGTATTTTGCGTTTCTGGATGTTGCTTCACACCAAAGTGTTCAGAGATGCTCGGGACACTCGCAGGCATTTTCAAGCGTTACCGAGTGAAGTGCCAGAGCGATGCAGATGAATTGGGTTGTGAATGACTTCGGATCGTCACGGGAACATTCAGGCAAGCGAAACCACACAAACTGGATCTGACAGAATAACTTGTCAGACTTGCACGCTGCTTTAAGCTCAAGGAAGCTTCATAATGTGGAGCGGCATGGTGGAAATGGGGGAAATCTGTGGAAAAGAGTCAGTATGAAAAAGCAGGAGGGCACCATTTTCAGTGCTGCCAGCACCAATCTGTTAGAGACAGAAAAGAAACTCTCATGCTGAATGGTGGCTTCCTGGGAAATGGAAATCCTGGTAAACCTATTTTAGAGCGTCTCGGATGTTTCAATGATGTGTGCGCGTTTACACATTCCGCTTCCGCTGGCTGCTGCGTGTGCTGCTTACAGCAGCGGGCCGGTTTGAAGTGATTCTGTTTGTAGTGAAGTTGTGGCTGCCTAAGCCTGTTCCTGATGACTCCAAGGGCGGGTAATAAATTAACGGTCTGCCGTTGCCTCAGGGTGCACAAAGGTAGACGGGATTTCAGGAGCTGCCAACCCTTTGGCAATTTTAACATTCGGACTGCCTTCCTGTTTGAGAATAGCAGACCTTTAAAAATACACCCCTAAGTGTGGTTCTGTGGCATCGGTGTTCAGAGGTATATAATGTAGGTATAATTAGACCACTTTGGTGCTTTTGAAATTCTTGGAGAGCTTCACCTATCACAGTTCTGGTCAAAGTTATGTGTGTACCAGACACACCTGAACTTCAGTCAAAAGATGAGAATCAGTAAATTCGATGCTCCATCAAAAAATTCATCATGAGTTTTCTGAGTTGGGTTTATCACAATGCTAGCAAAACAATTTCAGGGTTCCAAACACTTTAACAGTGATCTTATATTCGTTCCCTACTGTGTTCCACTTGATTACAGGAAAGTGGAAATACTGTCTTTGTTTACATCTCTGTAAATACATCTCTGTATTCTCTGCTTGAGAATGAAAGTGTTGCTTTGGTGTACTGAGAGCAGTATCTGACCAGCGATAGCTGTAATAACATCTGCTAATTAGAGGATTTGGCAAAATGATTGCAATTTTCTACTTAAATTAGAAAAGTACTCTTAGTAGAACCTGTGATTCTTCTTCAGGTTGGGAGATATACAGAAGGCTTGCATCGAGACAGGAAAATAACCTCTTGTTAACAAAACAGGGTGGCATCAGAAAGACAAAAGCCACAGTTCTTTTTAAGGAAAAATACCTAACACTCTTCTCAGCTGGGACACATGGTTCTCTCCACCTCTCTCTCTACCCATCTGTGTATACGTGCCCCTCACAAGTCTTGCCTGTTAACTGTGTTATTTTAGTATTAGTCAATAGTATTCCATAGCACAGCAGCAGTAGGGTTGTTTGAGAAAAGGACAAAATATATTATTGCAGCATTTTCTGAAGAACAGCAGGAGATCACAACCACTTAAGTTTCCATGCCACAGAAATATGATTATGTATTTATAAAGATTAATTTTTAATAATGCTGTTAGCTACAAATGTGCCTAGATCACATGTTTGGGTACAAATGTTCCTTGAACTCCAATGAAGTTCACATCTAAATTCAGAACAGTGAAATATGTACAATATTTCAACTAGGTCTGGGATGTACAAAAATGGTGGCTACTCAGTTACCATGAAGTTTTCATACCTGACTGAATATTACTGGAACGTTTGGTGCTTGTGTTTACAGCTGTGCCCATCAATTGATTTCTTTTGATGTACAGTCAGGATAACGCTAATATTGCAAAGAAATTGTAGGCCTGTTGTTTTCTTTAGTATGTAGCTCATGACAGTGCAGAAGTGGTATTGAACAAACCATAAAAACAAATATTCATAAATTCATATACTGAGCATTATCCATCTAAGCATATTTTCAGATAAAAGCATTATAATCTGGGGACTGAAAACCTAGCAGCAGTACCAGGATTGGACTTTGTAATATCTTCACCTAAGCTTCTGGAAGCTCATATGCATTTGCATATCAAAACTGCTCTGAATCTTGTGTGGAGAAACCTCCATGAAATTCAGAGCCAGGAGCACCAGCCTTGCAGAACTTGCCTTTCTCAAAGAATAAATTAACTGGGAAAACGCTTGCAATCGGTGGACGCTGCTCCCTCTTGCTGTTCATTTTTAAGTGACAGTCCTCTGTGAGGACTTTTCATTAATGAAATCTCTTTTCTCCATGTAAGTTGTTGGCTTGGAATGAGCAGCCTGGCTCAAGTCGCTGTTTTTTTCAGAGACAAAAGGGTGAGAGCTTGGACAAGCCATGTTCAGTAGCAGCTGCTATGGTTGAAGCCTAAAGATGGGTGTTAATGTTTTCTCTTTGTACATGGGTTAATCCTTTCCATATAATATATTCATAGGTACAAAATATATACTGCATAATATCAGACATTTCTCAACCGAGATACTTCAGAGCAAAGCTGTTGGGAGAGCTCAGAGACATAAATGGAGCAAAGTTGGAGGGTGCGGGGAGAGGCATTTCTGCACTGAGAAAAAACTTTTGATCCAATCTTATCAATGGGTTTTGATATTATTTTAGTGATACAAATGGCATAGGAACTTACTTGACACGTGTAGTCTGTAAACTTGGCCAAGTTTTGCACAGAGCATGCTGTCAGTTGGCTGCCGTTTCCAAGACTCGTTGCACAATGTTCTTGCAACCTGGAGGAAAAAACCCAAGGTGATGTTTATGTTGTAAGTTGTACTCTGTAAGGTAGGCAAGACTAACTCCAATACGGGGATGAAGAGGCTTCAGAGGTTCTGATGTAAGATCCTCACAGGTTTTGCTAAGTTTGTTACACCTCGTGTCTACAGCAGGTGCCTCAGTATTGTGCCTCAGTTGAGCAAACAATGTTAGCTTCTATGTTATGAAGAGGCAACCGCTTTTAGTGTTTTATTTTAGCTTTAATAACCGTATTGTTATTTGTCAGAAAGAACATGGCTGGCTGTATCAGAATCTGTAAGCGCCTATATATTCTTGGAATAAATTTTGTATCTGTAGTTATTTTGCTGGACACAGTAAATCCCATAGCGGTAAGGTGAATTTAAAGTAAAGCAAGTACTTCAGAAAATGTTTTCTGCTGTTTAGTATTGTTTCCAAAACTTCTGCCTCTGCTCTGCTACTTCCTCAGCACAGCTGGCTGGGCTCCCCAACTCTGCCCATCTGTATCATTATATTCTGCTGTATAAAAGTACTGGAAAACTCAAGTTCAGGTGCCCCCATTTGGATTCCTCTGAGGAGGCTGGAGCATTGGACTGCTTGTCGCAAATACCAGCTAAGCCTACTTGTTCAACTCCCCTGTATCTTTAAGTAATTTATAATGAGCAGAATATAGAGAGCATGTTGTGTCATAGACTGCCCAGCTTTTAGCATATTTTCCTACTAGCATATTTTCCCAAAGCAGAAGCATAAGCATAGATATGTTACTTTAAAATTTAGGATACCTAACTTTCATAAATATTAGTCTGGAAAAACATCTCTGAATTTAATTTTGAATTTATTTCAGTCATGCATATCTGCCTACTGGCATTTTTTTTTCATAAATATTTGCACAATCAAGTTTTGCTCATATGATTACCCATAAAAAGCGCAGTTAGATTGCTGGAATGATGACGTTCCATACTTCTATATGGGAAGAGATGTGTGTAGTAACATAAATGGACAGGGTTTACCAAATCATGTCACCAGAGCCTTAGCCTGGTTGAACAAAGGTCTGATCCTCATCTAATGCAGGACATTTGAAACAAAATTAAGTCTTAACTGTGTATTACCTACATAATTCATACCTCAGCCTCATTTTTGGAACGGCCCCTTTGCTAATGATTGTGTGACTCAACAGCATTTGGCTGGTGGTCCCAACCACAGCTGACTACACCAGCACAGACTGTCCAGCATGTGTATGCACTGCTCTGGGTCAACTCCTCCATGATTTACCTGAATAGAGAATGAAGACAGTGGTGGAAGGGGGAGGGTTGATTGAGCTCAAATCACACCAGCTCAAGGATGTTAGGCTGCTTCTGTAATTTTTTTTTTTTTAAATAAATGTGCATCTTTTGTTTGCTATGCTTGAATATATAGGAAATATATGCAAGCTGTAGACATAACTTAATAGTGACAAGCAAGACTTCCTAAATCACTATTTTAATTGCCATTTTCCAGATACATTTTCTTCTGCAGGTTTTAGCTAGGCTGTACATGATAAGTGTATAGCTTTCTGTATTTAAGAAGTGCTCAGCACAGAATATAGCCCTTGAAAAACCATTCATCTTAACCCGATTTATTTCATGTAGATGAAATTCAACAAGGAAATCTCCCTCAGGTGGCTACGCTTGTCATTAATATTGCTAGTTCATAAGGGAGCCCAGAAGAGCAGCAGATGAGAAGAGCAGACAAAGCCAGATTTGGGACCCTGCTAGTGGCAAACGGAGGGTGGTCAGGACACTGCACGCCTCCTCCTGTGCTGTCTGAAAGCTCTCCTTCCTCTTAAGCTGAGCTCAGTTATTCTCATGCATAAGGAAAGGTGGTAGTCTGAAGTGTTTTTGTTTGCTCACAAGCTGGGCTCTGGTCAGCAGGTGCCACACACACCCACAAAGCAGTAAGAGGGCTCTTTCCCCTGTCATTTTCCTCATTCTTCAAGAAGGAAATCTTAAAAGTGCAAGAGCAGGCAGTCCCCATGTGCCGTAGGACAAGCTGGCAGGGAAGACAACCAGCCTGGCTGAACGGGGAGCTTTTGCTGGGTCTCAGGAAGAAAAGGAGAGTTTATCACCTCTGGAAGAAGGGGCAGGCAACTCAAGAAGAGTACAAGGATCTCGTTAGGTCAAGCAGAGACAAAATTAGAAAGGCAAAAGCCCAGCTAGAACTCAATGTGGCCACAGTCATAAGGAACAACAAAAAATGTTTTTACAAACACATTAACAACAAAAAGAGAGGCAAGGAGAATCTCCATCCCTTATTGGATGGGGGGGAGAACATTGACACCAAAGATGAGGAAAAGGCTGAGGTACTTCATGTCGTCTTTGCCGCAGTCTTTAATAACCAGTCCAGGTATCCTCAAGGTATTCAGCTCCCTGAGCTGG
>NW_010553952.1:2253-8071 GCF_000687285.1 Phaethon lepturus | reverse complement strand
AGCAGGGCTTCAGTACGCATAGCGGTTGCTCAAAAAGAGAAACATCGAAAAAACAAATGCCCCCACTCCTCCTCCTGTCTCTTAGCTTTTATTGCTGAGCAGATGTCATATGGTATGGAATATCCCTTTGGCCAGTTTGGGACAGCTGTCCTGGCTCTGTCCCCTCCCAAGATCTTGCCCACCCCCAGCCTACTGGTGAGGGGGGAATGTTGGAGAGACAGCCTTGATGCTGCGTGAGCATTGCTCAGCAGTAGCCAAAACACTGGTGTGTTATCAACACCTTTCTAGCTACCAATGCAAAGCACAGCACTATGAGGGCTGCTGTGGGGAAAATTAACTCCATCTCAGCCAGACCCAGTACACCTGGTTTTTTGTTTTCTTCTTAGTGGGGGAAGGTAAATAGGTTCAACTAAGAATTTGATGCAAGGTAGTTGTGTGGTTTTATGGATGTTTATAAGGAAGCTTTTGCTCATTTTGGGAGCAGCATATAACGAAACAAAATTGGTTGAAAGTGGCAGCGGCAGAAGCTGAGACCTCAGTAGCTGATGAGGAGGGGTCCAAAACAGGGTGAAAGTTGGCAGTGAAAGGTTTTGAAAGCTAAGGCATGCAGTTTCTCATGGAGAATGAAGAGTCAGTGGAAAAGTGATGTGAACAATCTGACAAGCTAGGAAAATGGATTTTTCCAGCAGCAAAGTGGTACTGTGTACAGCCAGTACATTGCAGTAAACCCTACATGTGGTTATGAGTAGACTGTCAAGGTTTTTAGCTGTGTTGTTGGAGAGTAAAAGATGCATATTAAAGATGTTATTTGATCTACATCTGCTTTTTTTTGTTTTAATTTGTACCTACTTAGAGGAAGCACAGTTTTTGGGACAGTAGCAGGGAAGACAATGTAGCTGTCCCCAGTGTCCAGAAAGTGAAAGGTGAATAGAGAAATCTGGCCACATGCAGAGTAAGTTAATAGTGGGATATTCAGACTATGTCAGATTAACTGAATTTTTAATTTGGATGTGAGATAGGCTTAGAGTAAAGGGATGAGACATTAGTCATTACTAGGGGATGATTAAATTTTATTTCACAGATTTTTTATTGTTGTTATTATTTTTAGAATCATAGAATCATTAAGGTTGGAAAAGACCTTTAAGATCATCAAGTCCAACTGTCAACCCAACACCACCATGCCCCCTAAACCATGTACCGAAGTGCCACATCTACATGTTTTTTAAATACTTCCAGAGATGGTGATTCCACCACCTCCCTGGGCAGCCTGTTCCAATGTTTGACCACCCTCTCAGTGAAGAAATTTTTCCTAATATCCAATCTAAACCTCCCCTGGCGCAACTTGAGGCCATTTCCTCTCGTCCTATCGCTGGTTACTTGGGAGAAGAGACCAACACCCACCTCACCACAACCCCCTTTCAGGTAGTTGTAGAGAGTGATAAGGTCTCCCCTCAGCCTCCTCTTCTCCAGACTAAACAACCCCAGTTCCTCAGCCGCTCCTCATAAGACTTGTTCTCCAGACCCCTCACCAGCTTCGTTCCCCTTCTCTGGACAGAAGCAACTCAATGACCTTCTTGTAGTGAGGGGCCCAAAAGTGAACACAGTATTCGAGGTGCGGCCTCACGAGTACAGGGGCACGATCAGTTCCCTACTCCCTTCCCTAAGTATACTTTATCTTGATAAGTCTTTGAGAGTTTCATTTTATGTTCAGTTGACAGAAGTAGCTAGAATGTTCCAAAGGCATTATTTATACTTTGCATAGGTAGTTGTAATTATTAGGGAGGTGGAGGGTAAAAGGGAGCTTGTGGCTTGGGTTTTAAGCTAGAGACACTTTCTCAATGGGAAGAAAAAAATAAGAGTTGAGGGAATTCTGCCAGTTTTGTACAAAAGAGCTAAGATTTAATAATGAGAACATTATTCATCAAATAATCTAATTAAAAATAGTAATTTTGCCTTCTCCTCCTCTGCTTCCATGCTTTTTACCTTAATTCTTCAGACTTTTGAAATATTAATCTACTAAAATTTTCAGGAAAAGAGTAATTGCTTTCTGTGCTCACTTAGTATTGACAGCTAATTAAAAAAATGATTTCTTGGCCAGGAAGAAGGTTAACCATGCTTTTTGGTATTATTTTAAAAAAAACAACTGTACAAAAGTTTTAAATAGTGGATTTTGGTTTCTTGCATTTGTTGATGAATTGCTGATTGGCTTTATTACATTTATAGTTATACACAAGAATGCACTTGTGGAGTTTGCCATATGTTTGGAAAAGGTACCCCATGGTGGAATTTATTTCTGATGTAACTGGCCAAAGATCCTGACAAGTCATGTTTGACTCAGAACTCTTCCATTTATTAAATTGCACTTCAGAAAATGTTCCCTGGCAGTATTTATAACCTAAATATAAGCTGCTGTTAGTGCATGAGAGCTTGAAGGGTATATAGTGAAAATACTGTCACTTCTCAATTTAAATTGAGAATTAATAACTTAGATAAGATGTTTTAACATTCTTGCAGCTTTAACCAGAGATTACTTAAAACTTCATATACAATACAACTTTTAATATCATTATTCTGTAGTTTAGGAAGGTATTTAGATTTCAAGTCTGATGTTTTTGTATTTTAGTCCTATCCAGATGTTAACAGTGCTGTCAAAGAAACTATTTGCGAAAGTTGTCAAGAGCCTGCTGAGGGCAATGAAGAAAAAGGAGAAGCCAAAAGGAGGAAGTCTGTTATTTCCAAAGTGAGTGGCTAAATTAATTAGGTTTGTTTTATCAGAAAATCTTTCAAGTTTAAAAATGTATTGCTAAAGTCATAATTACTTTAAATTACCAGTGTGTCAGTATTGTGACTGGTCTTTTTTCTTGTTTTCAGGCTTGAACATTATAATATTTTTGTCCTTCTGTAGTGCTTTTCAGGTGCTGTAAATATTTGTGAAACTGAATTACTTTACGGATCTAGTTTTCTAAATCAGAATACACTTAATGAAAACTTACACAGCATTTTTAGCTAAGTGAAAGGGAAAATGACTGTCAAGATTTAGTATTTCACAATTTCTTTCTGAAGGCTGTTTAATAGCTTGAACAGGTAGGGGTCTCTGTGACAACTTTGGCTGAAAAAATCTACAACAACATTAGATTCTGTCTAGGCTAAAAGAGTACTCTTTCACTAGCTAGATTTTTTTTAAAGGGTCAATTTAAATTACCACAAGTCTTCATATGAATGCATGCAAGGGTTTTCATACTCTTATCAAATTTTTGTGTCAGGAAGTCTATCAGTAACTGGTACATGCTAGTTTATGTAGACAAAGTTTTTCTTTTTGGCTTGCATAAGCATGTATTGTTTTAAAATCCTACCGAAACTACATTGTGTCCTTTTAAAATACATTGTATTTGAACTGAAATGTCTGCTGTTTATTGCTACTGTATGTAGTCTCTACTACAAGGGAGAAAGGGAAAACCTTTCTACTTCACTTACGCATTTGGTATTACAATGTAACAAACATCTTTAGATTTATATCCTTAATTTTTTTAGCTCTGTTCATGTGATATACACATGCACTCACACACACATACACACACAGAGTATGGAAAAGAGGTGTGTGGTCTCTTTTCATGAAGGTGTTGGTGGTATGTGTGGTCTAAATAATCCTAAAAGCATAAAACTAGGTGAGGATGATAGTGATACATCTGTAGTATCTCAGTTATTTCTGACACATTTCTGGAAACTACTATATTACAGGATATCAGTGTCCTTTTATTTTAGGCATTAAATTCTCAACAGTATTAGATACTACACTGATGGATGTTGTCAAGGGTTCTTGGAGCAGGTTTGCTGGCAGGACTTGTGACCCTGTGGGGCACCCACATTGGAGCAGTCTGTTCCTGAAGGACTGCACCCCATGGAAGGGACGCAGGCTGGAGCAGTTCATGAAGAACTGCAGCCTGTGGGAAGGACTCATGTTGGAGAAGTTCATGGAGGACTGTCTCCCATGGGAGGGACCACATGCTGGAGCAGGGGAAGAGTGTGAGCAGTCCTCCCCCTGAGGAGGGAGTGGCAGAAATGATGTGCGATGAACTGACCACAACCCTCACTCCCCATCCCCTTGTGCCACTCGGGGGGGAGGAGGTGGAGAAAAATTGGGAGTGAAGTTGAGCCTGGGAAGAAGGGAGGCGTGGGGGGAAGGTGTTTTAAGATTTGGTTTTAGTTCTCATTATCCTACTCTGATTTGGTTGGTAATAAATTAAACTAATTTTTCCCCAAGTCGTGTCTGTTTGGCCTGTGAAAGTAATTGCTGAATGATCTCTCCCTGTCCTTATCTCGACCCACAAGCTTTTCATTATATTTTCTCTCCCCTGTCCATCTGAGAAGGAGAGTGATAGAGAGGCTTTGGTAGGCACCTGGCATCCAGCCACTGTCAACCTACCACAATATGTCAGGATTTCTTATTTTCTAGATTCTCTCGCAACTTCTTGTTGCTTTGAGGTTTTTCTTTAATGTTTCCGAACCATGTTTCTAAGGACAGTATGATTTGGCTTCTCTGCTACACATTAGGAGCATGGTTTGATAAGTAACTTCATGGTAGTATTACTTAGCCTGTTGCTACTGCACTTTCCCGCCATTGTACTGTGCTGGTAAAAGCATTTCTTCATTGATGTGAGGAGCTGACCCTGCTTTTGGGAGTGGGGGAAACAATTTATTTTTTTTTAAGCTGTACTGCTTTGCTGGGAAGCTGTGCAAAAGCTTGTGTGGTGCTGGGGATGGCAGTGGGCTTAAAGCTACAAGTATTTTTTCAATCTGTCTGAAGTTGGTGCTGCCAAGGTAAATGGGTAGAAGTACATGGAGAGCCCTTTAAATGAGAAGATGGGATGATAAAAGCCTGAGGGACTCCTTTCCATATGCCTCTCTAATTAGTTTTTTAATCAGCTAATCAAAGACAAGATAAGGACCAGTTTTATTAGCTCACTTGCTCTCTCAGTATGTATGTGTGGCTATCTCATTGTGTGGCTGTCTCTTCATTGTGTCTCTCTCGTTCCGTCTCTTTTCTCTTGCGCATATCTCGTTCTGTCTCTCTCTCTAGTTGTCTGTTTGTGCCTGTCTCTTGTGTCTGTCTCTCTGTCTTGTGGTGTCTGCATCTGTCTCTCATTGTGTCTCTTCTCATGTGTCCGTGTATTTCGTGTGTGTGTCTGACTCATTCTGTGCCTGTCTCTGTCTCATTTCTCCTGTTCTGTCTCTCTCTGGTTCTTTCAGTCTTGTCTGTCTGGCTCTTGATCATAGAAGGCCTGACCAACCCGGTGGCCTTCTATGATGGAGGGACCACATCAGTGGACAAGGGAAGAACTACAGATGTTATCTATCTGGACTTCTGTAAGGCCTTTGACATTGTCCCCCACAACATCCTTCTCTCTAAATTGGAGAGAGATGGATTTGATGGGTGCACTGTTCGGTGGATGAGGAATTGGTTGGATGGTCGCACCCAGAGGGTAATGGTCAATGGCTCAATGTCCAGATGGAGATCAGTGATGAGTGGTGTCCCTCAGGGGTCCATATTGGGACCAGTCCTGTTTAATATCTTCATCAGTGACATAGTGGGATCAAGGGCACCCTCAGCAAGTTTGTAGATGACACCAAGTTGAGTGATGCAGTTGACATGCCTGAGGGACGGGATGCCATCCAGAGGGACCTGGACAAGATCGGATAGTGGGACCATGTGAACCTCATGAGGTTCAACAAGGCCAAGTGCAGGGTCCTGCACCTGGGTTGGGGGCAACCCCCAGTATCAATACAGGCTGGGGGATGAAGGGATCGAGAGCAGCCCTGC
>NW_010553952.1:0-2094 GCF_000687285.1 Phaethon lepturus | reverse complement strand
CTGCATCCAGCTCTGGAGCCCTCAGCACAGGAAAGACATGGACCTGTGTCATGGTTTAACCCCAGCAGGCAACTAAGCCCCACACAGCCGCTCACTCACTCACTCCTGGTGGGATGGGGGAGAGAATCAGAAGACTAAAAGGGAGAAAACTCATGGGTTGAGATAAAGACAGTTTAATAGGTAAAGCAAAAGCTGTGCATGCAAGCAAATCAAAACAAAGTATTCATTCACTACTTCCCATCAGTAGGCAGGTCTTCATCCATCTCGAGGAAAGCAGGGCTCCATCAAGCGTAACGGTTACTTGGGAATACAAATGCCATAACTCTGAATGTCATCATTCACCCCCGCCCTCCTCCTTCTTTGCCCCAGCTTTATATACTGAGCATGATGTCATATGGTATGGAATATCTCTTTGGCCAGCCTGGGTCAGCTGTCCTGGCTGTGTCCCCTCCCAGCTTCCTGTGTACCCCCACCTTCTCGCTGGCAGGCCAGCACGAGAAGCTGAACAGTCCCTGACTGCTTAGTAACAACTAAAAATATCAATAATTTATCAACATTATTTTCATCCCAGATCCAAAGCACAGCACTATACCAGGTATCAGGAAGAAAATTAACTCTGTCCCAGCTGAAACCAGGACAACCTCTTGGAGCAGGTCCAGTGGAGGGCCACAAAAATGATCAGAGGGATGGAACACCTCTCCTATGAGGACAGGCTGAGAGAGTTGGGGTTGTTCAGCCTGGAGAAGAGAAGGCTCTGGGGAGACCTTATTGCAGCCTTCCAGTACTTAAAGGGGGCTTATAAGAAAAATGGGGACAAACTTTGTAGCAGGGCCTGTTGTGATAGGACAACGGGCAACAGTTTTAAACTAAAAGAGGGCAGATTTAGACTAGATATAAGGAAGACATTTTTCACAGCGAGGGTGGTGAAACACTGGCATAGGTTGCCTAGAGAGGTGGTAGATGCCCCATCCCTGGAAACATTCAAGGTCAGGTTGGACAGGGCTCTGAGCAACCTGATCTGGCTGAAGATGTCTCCGCTTACTGCAGGGGGACTGGACTAGATGACCTTTAAAGGTCCCTTCCAACTCAATCTATTCTATGAATCTATGATGCATCTGGCTTTCTCATTGTCTCTATTTCTTTCAGTCTCATCTGTCTGGCTCTTGATGCATGTCTCTCTCATTCTCTCTCACTCTCTTCATCCTCTCGCTCTCTCATTTTGCATGTCCCATTTTCTCCTGTGTGTCTCTCTCTAGTTGTGGGTCTGTCTCTTGTCTCTCTCTCTCCGGTCACTCTGTTATCATGTCTCGTGCCTGTCTTGTGTATCTTGCGCTCTCTCATTGTCTCTCTCATGTCTGTCTCTTGTGCCTTGTCTCTCATCTCTCTCTCTCATCATTTTTGTGTCTCGCAAGTTTGTCTCATTGTGTGTCTCTTGGCTCTTGTCCCGTGTTGCTCTTCTTGTCTCTGTCTCGCTAGTTGTGTTTCACTCTCTCATTGTGCCGGTCTCCATCTCACTCTCGGGGCCTGTTTCTTGCTGCGTGTCTCTCTTGAATCTTGTTCTACCTCTCTCATTATTTGGCTGTGTCTCTATCTCATTGTGTGTGTCTCGTGTCCATCTCTGTCTCATCTCTCTCTCTCGTGTATGTTTCTCTCATGTCTCTCATTCTGTTATGCTCTCTAATTGTGCCTGTGTCCATCCCTCATGTCCCTCTCATCTCATGTTCTGTCTCTGTTTGTGTGTGTCCCCCTGCCTCATTGTGCCTGTCTCTTGTCGCCTCTCATTCTGTCTCTCTCTCGAGTTGTGTATCTCTCTCGTGTGTCTGCCTGCCTCATCTCACCTTGTCTCCCATGTTTTCTCATGTTCTCTCACGTTTTCTCTCGCATTGTGTGTGTCCCTCTCCTGCTATATCTCTTTCACGTTGTCTGCAAGTCTCTGTATCTCTCACGTTGTGTGTGTGTGCCTCTCATGTTGTCTGTGTGTGTCTCCCTCCACCTTGTCCCTCTCCCTTCCCACTTTGCCTTCCCCCTTTGTCTATCGCACCTTCTCTCTCACCTTGTCTCTCTCCCTACCTTGTATGTCTCTTCTCCTTCCCT
>NW_010553951.1:401-45427 GCF_000687285.1 Phaethon lepturus | reverse complement strand
CCGCCAGTTTCTCCAGGAGAATGCAGGATGCAACTTTACAGAGTCACTATAGTTTCTTCTGCTGTACACACATGTACCCTCACGCATAATCTCTTTCTCCACGTTTCTATGTCTTACACAAACATACACACAGCTGACAAACTTCTCCCACCGATTTATTTGTTTCCTCCTCCAGAATCCCATCTCTCTGTCTTGCTTGCTTTTGTCCTCCACATGGTCGATGTCACTTTTCTTTCACCAGGTTCCCTCACACAACCACAGAAGGCAACTAGTCCTACACATAACTCTGTGTTGATATGTATGATGTACGATGGAGGTATTTCCAACACCAGACCTCTGCCAGTGACAACCTCTGGAGCACAACAAATTACAGGTATTTTTATTTTTTCAAGTTTCAATGTGAGGAAATGAACGGAAGTCATCTTAACCTTTGAGCTGGAGGAACCTTGTATAAAATAAACATATATATATCATTCCACAAACTACTAAGGGAAGAAGAATGTGTGCCCAGGTGGTATCTAAGCACAGAATGGGAGCAAACTGAAAGTTTTGAAAACAATTTTGTTTCTGACAGCATTTATGTGAAGGGCCCGTGCAGCACAGATGCCATCTCTCCTTTAGAAAATGAAAGGTTAACAGGAAAATAAGAAAACACTAATAAGAAAAGAGGTCTGGATAACAACTGAGAAGTCACCACCACTGTACATGGTTGGTGGAAAGTACATTGACAGCAGCACTGACAAGAAAATAGAAAGTCTAACGTCCAGAATGTCACCAAGTACCTAAACTGATGAACTTATCTCCGTGTATGAAATTTTTTAATGTATAGCGAAGAGCAAAGAAAAAAAGGGGGGAAAAATCACACTCTGTGGTTAAGGAAATAGCTTCTCTCATACAATTCTCTAGGTCTGACAAACACGCTATCATAGCACAGAGGGCAGAGATAGTGAGGAGGCTGAAAGGTACAAAATGCAGAAAAGATGAACACACAAAACATCACTGTTAGGATCAAGAAGTGAAGTTAGCAACAGAAACAAAAGTAGGGTAAGGTACATGAAGAGGAAAAAAATATCAAATTAAGAGCATATAGGGTTTAAATTTCCCTGGTCCTTTATTTTGTATAGTTATTCAGCAGGGCTAAAGTCTAACCTGAGTAAGAAAGACTTAATGGATCAATTAAAGAAAGATCAGAGCAGGGCAATAAGAATGATCAAGTGTTTTGGAAAATTTGACCTAGAGGAAAAAATTGAAAGAGCCAGGGTGATTCAAAATACAGAAGAAAATGAAAGGCAGATAAACACAGTAACATTTTAAAAATAAGTAACAAATAGTTGTGAATAGGAAGGGAATGAACTGCTCTCCGTGTTATTTGTGAATCCGGCAAGAAATAACAGGATTAAATTGTAGCACAGAAGATTTAGGTCAGGTATGTTAAAAAAAAATCGAGCTAAACAATACTGAACAATAGAGTGATCTGGCATAGGAAGCTCCAGGCACTTAGGAAAAGACTGGATAAACAATTGGCAGTATGTAGTTGGTCTGCCCTTGGAGGGGTGGGAGGGACTCCTAGACTCTTGAGACCCCCACACTCTTCCAGCCTCCTCTGTTAGGATTTTCAAGAGAATCAAGTAGTTGTAAAACATTATAAAATCAAACCTCGCTTATTTGGCACAGCTCACCTTCACTCTGCCCTGGAAGATGTGATAATACAGGATTCAGGAAACAGAGTATTTCATCCTGAGAGACTAGGAAAAATAAGCATAGCACAAACGAAGTATTAGAAAAAGAAAATGGGGCAATTCAGAGAGCAAATAATGGTGTCACTTCCTTTTAAAGACCACAGATCTGGAAGAGTGGTCCTATGTCCAATGCAGCTACCCCTTGTACCTGGCTGCTACAAGAAGCCTTGAAGCCCTATAGTGTTTTCAGGACTGCGTTAATAATTAGGGATTACATTGGCAAAGGAAATTCAAAGAAACTTCCAAAGAGGGGTCAGAACAATAAAGAGCAGGGCTGGGGACTAGACATCAGTATTTAAGGCATAAATCCCTGCCATTCCTAGTAGGGCACAGGATCTAGAAGAGACATGGAGATGTCTGAATGAGGATGGGGCATTCAACCTTGGAGAAAAAGGTTAAGAAGCAATCTCAAAATGCTCCACAGATCAAGTCAGTCCTAGGAGACCTGGAGCAGAAGAAGCAAGACAAGACTTCCTTAGTTCCCTCAGTGTGGCTGAGACAGTGGCTCAAGCAGGGAGAGCTTTAAGCAGTAAATATGAGCTAAAAGTCTTGTTCACTGTATTTTCTTCTTTAGTTCGGGTATCTAATCTTTTGGTAAAACAAGACTTGTTTGCACATTAAACTTTTGTGGTGTTTATATGAACCTCAGGTCAATGTGAAAAGACCAAGGCATAGCACCATCTCAGAAGCAACAGATGCAACTAAAGTGGGTCCACACATCCCATCTAACACCCACCTGGGATTTCCAGGAGTTGGGATGTGGGGCTGTAAAGGTGATGTGGGGGGCTGACAGTGTCTAGTCTGGGATAAATGCTCCCAATGTGGATGTTATTATGATGATCTCTGCAAGAAGGCAGCAATGAAGAGATGGTTCCTGCCTTTGGAAAAACTAAACCCACCATCCATGCCTGCCCCTTCCCCCCTGTTTTGCTTTTGTCATATTAAAATCAATAAAGAAATAAAGAGCTATTTGACAAAATTTAAAGATGATTTAGGCAAAAATGGTATTTAAAGTGTAAGTTTTTCCAAAGCCATCCAATTTCCTTCAGAGATAATTTTAGGATATTTTGAACACTATTTCTATGCAGCACTTAGTGTGGAATATATTATTATTATTTTACTTAAAAGGTATTTCTGAGATCTTCAGGTTCTATAGGCTTCAAGGTCAAAATTAAGCAGTTAAGGGCATCAGAAACATGTTTTCCCTTTGTTAAAGACATACACTTAGAAAAATTCAATTTACAAGAGGTTAGGTACTCAAGAGTAACGCAATGAAACATCATTTTTTTGGATATTGGTAATAGCTTGTTGACAGTGCTCTGGTGTCTTACTGATAGAATTAGGGAGATTGTTTGTCAGGCATTTAGAGAGGTCCATAGGCACTTTTTAGAAAATACAAATTCTAGGTATTCAAGAAAATCTGAAACATATTCATGTTTCCACTGCAAATTTTTAGGCTCTGACTGTGATAATCTCTGAACATGGGATAAGAAATACAAGTGCAAATAATCCATTCTCTTCCATGTATATCCTCATGAGATCTGAACCAAGTTGTGGGCCTGGCACCGTGTCCCAGGGTATTGATCTACTTTTACTTTCCTGTAGTCACAGGAAGTAAAATGTCTGTGCAGTGAATCTGACTGCACAGGCTGCTGTCAGCTCATTTCTGAGTTGGGAATCTAGCAATGAGTTTAGGAAAAGAGGTTTCTTTTATGTTGCACAGTATCTGATGGAAAATATCATTGATGCCTTATAGGTAGTCTATGAAATAAATTAAGAACAGGATCAGCAAATAAAAACTTTTATTAGATAGGCATAGTTAGTCCTATATGAACAGTTTGCTGAGCAGCTGCGATGCATTTAAGAGAGAAATGCATTTAATTTCAGCACCAAACTGAATAAATTATATGAAAATGAGGCAAATTGAACAAGATTTCTAAAAATGTGTAGGTAAAAACATGAAAAGTTTCAATTTGATTTACGCTTAAATATTGTCCACACAAAATAGCATGTTTTGGTGTATTACTGGGTTATATAATCACTTCTAAACATTTTCTCTTCTTTCTTTCTTCTTCTTTCCATTTTCTCTTTTGTAAAGCTAAGCCCTTCTTATCAACTAGCATGACATTTTAATGTCAGGCATTGAATTTTGAATCTGTTTAAATGAGATGTTTTCATATTTTCAAAATGCTTCCCTCTTCCCTCAGCTAAAACTGTTTGCTGGGTCTAATCTATTTTAATGACTATTAATTCCTTGCCTTTCTCCTCCCTGCCTTGTAAGTTATCCTCCATAAATACAAAAGATTTGTTTCAAGATGTTAAGGGTTTGTGTTGTATTTCTAAAGAGATTTTACACTCAGATTTTTATAGGGGGAGTTATTACAGTGAGAAGGGTTCTTTTCTTACTTGTCTGACATGATTTAATGTGGATACGCCTCCATATCTTGATACTAGCTTCCTCTTAATGCTTTCTGACTGTAGTCTTTCTGACCCCCTCCCAAAACTCCAGTGTGCTCACCTTCAGGCCAAGACGGAAATGTAAATAGGCATGGCAAGCACTCATCGATTCACAGTCAAAACAGCAAAGAACAGAATATGTCAAAGAATAGAAAATCTGCAGAGCATTAATCTATTCCACAGCTTGGGTTTTTTAGAATTAAATGTTACAATTGTCACACAGTTCTGTTAGCTGTTTGCTTTACACTCCACCACTGTTGGGGCTGATCCTGCAATCCACAGATCTACTAACCTAAGTCCACAGGTATCACCTGGGGCACAGGACAAACAAAAACACTGATCTTTAGTAGTTTATAGATATGGTGTGTGCCATATATCTGATCCAGTTTCCCCTGCTGGACACTGGTAGGCTGTCATATTTGTATCAAAACACTGGTACTATCATGGCTCTAAGACCACTGATCCTGAGAAGTTGCCTGAAGGATTATTCCCAAGGAGCAGGCATTACAGGTGTGATTCAGGGCAACTATGTTTAGATGTCTGCAAAGGAACAGGCACCTTCAGGGTGCAATTCCTTTGTTCTATTTTTCCCAGACTGAGATGAACTGCTGCCCAGAAGGGCTTGTTCCTCCCCAGCCAGATAC
The DNA here is from genome assembly GCF_000687285.1 of Phaethon lepturus. Classification (NCBI taxonomy): domain Eukaryota; kingdom Metazoa; phylum Chordata; class Aves; order Phaethontiformes; family Phaethontidae; genus Phaethon; species Phaethon lepturus. The sequence goes on along the minus strand of NW_010553951.1, from coordinate 40,587 downwards.
CTACACTGCAAACAGCTACAGTCAGTACGATGGTTCTTCTCCCTCTTGGGTCTCTGCAGTACAGCCACCTTATTTTCCCTGGACTCCTGTTACTCTCCTCACCACCAACCCCAACTTCTGCAGCAGCATCTACACATTACTTCCTGCAACTGCACCTTCACAGGTGGCTCTAGTCCACAGCTTAGCTGTCTGGGACACATCAGAGTGACAGCAAATGATTCAGAACATTTTACAAGGCCTTGGCTGCCATCCGTTTCCCCCATCCCACCTTATTCATTCTGCCCACAGAGAACACATAGGGAAATACATATCTGTAAATAGCAAAGCTTCCCACTAGTGTCCTTTGCACTTCAGAAGGCCTCTTGATTTTGGTCAGTACTTTCTGTATTTTACTACTTGAATTCTTCTCTCCTGTGGATTTCTGAAGCTCACGACAGAATCCATAAATTTGCACAAGACTGTTGATCGTGGATGTTCTGCATACCACAGCTTCCATCCACTCAACTGCTGTTTCAGGACATTTGTTTAATCCAATCCTGTCTCAGAAAGCCACAGTTTCCAATAGCAATAACACACACAGTACAAACTCAAGAACTCTGGAGATGAAGGGCCAGGCTGAAGTCTACACTGAACTACAGATACAGAAGAAAAAAGCCATGGCCATCCTGACCTAGCATTGGCAACAGTTCTGCTTCAGGAAGATGACCTTCAGACGTGCCTTGCCAACAGCACTCCCATGACACTCCCATGACAAGTTCATGCCTGAACTTCTCCACATTCCCAGAAAATGAAGTCACAGATCAGATTATTAATTTACAGGGCAAAGAAAGGCACAGAATTCTAGGTACGGAGAGACAAGTTTCTGAGTGGAGAAGAGCATATAAAGAGTAGTGCAGTAAAACTCTTGAGTTACTGGAATTACTGGACATTAGGCTAACCCATATAAAAACGGAGTGGAACGTCTGCCTTTCATGTAAGATAATTGTAAAACGTAGCTGGGCTCCTTTACGGACTGGAAAGACAAAAAAACCCCAACCAGACATAAAAAATGAATTGGTGTATCCACCTGGAAAAAGGCACATGAAAGTCCTGAGGCAACAGAGTCTTGATTTCATAGCTGACCCTGTTTTGAGCAAGAGGCTGGACTACAGACCTCCTGAGGTATTTTCCAACCCAAATTATCCTATGGTTCTATAAAAAGGCAGGGAAAGAACCAGTCATCTGGACTAGGCAAGAGTGCTTTCTGATTTGCTAACAAACTTAAGAGATGGTGATTTCATTACCTACCTAGTCAATGTGCATACACTGGAAGGCTTTGAGCCAGTTGACAAGTGCTCAGTTTTACAAGCAAATCAAGTATCTTACATGTGATTTTTCTGATCTCCACAGAAACTTTATACGTTCCTTTCTAAAATAAAATAGATTACAACAAAGAAAAAAACAGCTGCCTTTTGCTTTTTACTCCCTAGTCAAAAAAATGTGCAGAATCCTGAACTGGAGCATGATTGGTGTTACCTGGTGAAGTGGCCTTCAGACCCAATTTGTACACTCCAGAGGTGCTAAATCCTCTTCAGACCATCAAATTGAAGTCTATATCCAAAATTATCTTATATGCCTGCATTACAAAGAAGTCAGAATAATTGTCGCATGTAAACATGTCTCAATAGCTTTCTCCTAAATGTGGATAACTTCTTTATAGCTTCTATTTTAAAGAAATTGAAAATTACATTACAGAACTTTATTTTTATTGATGTTCGGTAATTGAGAATATCAGACTTGCACAACTAGTAGAATCATGAGAATAAGTGTCTCATTTAAATGGCCATTTTAAAGGGAATGACCTGAATAAAAGAGGTTTTAATAGATTGATTAAAAAGCCTTCATGCAATTTTTCTCAGAAAAAGAAGAAAAGAGAAGAATGTTAAAAGTGGAAAAAAATATATTAATTGGAATTTAGCAGCTACCAGTCAAGCAAATAAACTTGCTAATACACTTCTTTCAAAAAACAATTTCTGCTTCTGAAATGAAGCCAATTAAACTAAAAATGTGAAAAGAACACACTGAAATTAGATGAATGATTTGTAAACATATTATGGGAGATAATTTTCCAACCAATTTCATTTTAAAACCTATCTATACCTAAATTCAAACCCTTAAATTTTATACAAAAGGAAATAGTGTATAGTCAACATTAGATATATTACAGAGACACAGAAAGATATAGGAAAACTATATACTTCTACTTCTTATATATAGAAGTATGTGAATGTGAAAATCCCTCAATATTATACTATTATTATTAGCCTACAATGTCAGTTTTTCAAAACATGACATTTATAAACTAACCTGAAAAGGGAAGGTCAAAAAAACACATTGGAAATGAAGAGAAAATGTCTCCAAATCTACCAGTCATTAACAATATAATGAATTTTGCATATTGCAAGAGAACATATAGTCATGGTTTCCAGATTTACATGTCTCCATTTTGTTCTTCTCCTACTTACATTTTCACTGTGGAAGTCTCCTTCTTTATGGGAAGTTTTGAATTTTAAGAAGGTGTAAGAGACAGTTGTTAAAAACTAAGTAAGCACGAAGTTCTTATATTAGTGCTTGACAGTGGAGACTTCAGAAAGGGGGGGTCAATCTTATTTGTTATAAATAGATTTACTTGGGTCTATTAACAGATAGAACAAGCTGTATCTAAGAAAAGTAGTATGTATGTACTGTACCATGAAAACCTCAAAGAGGAAAGAAATGGGTCTTTACACTGCTTTGCCTACAAAGCACTTTCTGAGATTGTTTGAAAAGCTTTCATATAAGAATACGAAAGATATTTGTGCACAGAACAGAGTTTTGTAAACCAGATAAAACTTCAAACAGGCGGACATGACTAGTCATCTGTCAGGGGTTTCAGTCGATGTGGCTATCTCAGGAACATTTTTCCCTCAGGTCAGGCTTTATTAAACTTCATTTACAACATCACTTCATTACCACTCTGAAGCAGCAAGAAACAAACACGTAAATATGCAGTGGATAATGCTGGATTTAATTTGGACCCAGAGAGCCATAAATTGAAATGTGTTTTTCAATAAAGTCTGAGCACTGAGGTAATTTGACTAGCTCTATTTTGTGAGGCTCTTAGGCAATTAATGCAGAGTTAATCCAAGGCACATGGTGCCACTGTTCCACTTGCTCCATGAATGAATTACCCTGGTATCATAAAGTAAGTAATTGGCCAACGAGAGGCCCTCTTGTGCCAAAAGTAGGTGAGAAACGGAACTGTCCTTTCCAGATTCGTACTTCCCTCTTGGGACTAATTCCAGGGAGGGCAGCCCCGCACCACTTCGTGCTGCAGGGGAAGATGCAAATGTCCCCTAGACCAAGAAGGTGCTGTGGCCGCTTGAAATCATTATTATTCCTTCAGAAGCGTAATGCTGCAAATACAATGCCATCTTTTCATAATAAGTTCAACACCAAAATCACCAACATGAAATGAGAATGTAAAATGTACTGCTGGCATGTCTGTATACTCTGTCTTTCTGTTCCCTACAGACAGCTCTAGATTTCTGCTCATTAAGCCAGTACTATCAGAGAGTGTTGCAGCAAACCAGTCATCTCACCTTTGGGCAATGAAGACTCTCCCTGTGCATTAAGTGATTGTAGCCTTGTGGATTACACTTGTCCCTGATGCCACTGGCAGGCAAACAACATCTCAAAAATAATTGCAGTTTAAGACCAATTATTGTAAAGGGAAAGGTGACTTTTGACATATAGGGGATATCTCATATGTAGGCTTCATCTTTTTTTTAATCTATTGCCTGTCTATTTTTTCCCATGAGCCTGGTGTCATAGAATCATAGAATCTTTGGGTTGGAAGGGACCTTTAAAGGTCATCTAGACCAACACCCCTGCAGTGAGCAGGGACGTTCTGATTTGTGAAGAATGATGACAGGAAACTGTTTGACAACAAAACCCTACTCAACATTCCTAAAGGAAAAGAAGTCTTTTTATCCTTTTTCACTTATCTACATATTTTCTGTATTATCTCCATATTCCATGAAGAAGCCACACTTTTTTCAAATGTAGATAAATAATTCAGCAACAGTTTCTTAGTCTAATAGCTTGTAATCTCAGAAACATATTAATTTTTGGGCTCCCTCAGACCAACAAGGTTACTTCTAAAAACTGCACACTGAAGTTTGACTTCAGACTCTATCAATCCAGACTTCCATGTACTTCCTCAAATTTCTCTTCTGAATTGTCACTGTGCTGTATGGTGGACATAGTATCTGAAAGCTAAAACATTTTCCCTTAGAAGCCCAGGTAGCTGGAAACTCCTCCACTGTTTAGCGACTACGCTTTTTGCTACAGAGCACTCTCTGGAAAAGGACACTGTTCATACCTATACATTTTTCTGTAAAACGCTGATGAAAAGAGACTGCACTTGCTATTTGCATTAGATAACGAACAATAAATCTTTGGAAGACGAGTCTCTTTTTAACTTGCTCTGGTTGAATTTGGATGAAATGAGCAGCCCAATGTTTTAAATTAAATAGCTGGAAGCACTTTCACTTATAATGCATGTGGTAGTTTTGCATTTCAGTCTGGTTCCCTTTTTGCAGGCATAGTTTATGTCACTTTGATGTCTGCATCCATGATTTGTGGATGTAGTCAGACACAGTGCTTAAACATGGATAACAAACTGCACCTCCTAATAGTGGGATACTATGCTGTTTGTGAAACCACAGCTCCTGCAGGCTGCATAATTTGTATTGTACGTTCATTAGCTGTAGATATTTACATATTGAATAATAGGATCAGAAAAGTGAGAGACTGAAACAACTTATTAGAGTGCATGAAAGCTACTGAATGATTGATATCAGTAACAGTGGTAGATTAACATTGAACTACATGTGAACCTTCTCCAAGGACCAAGTAAGCCTAGTTTTGTCCAAACGCCATTTATTCAAACAGAGGAAAATGCATGCCACTGTTACTCATGTCTTACTATTTTACTTATTGCAGATCTTGCATGAAAGCAAAGTTATCATCTCCCTTATGTCAAGGGACTGGAACATTACATAGTATTTTTCATTACTTTGAGATAGATATTGGCTATCCTTGTTTCTGCTGTGTGTATACATGAGTGCATTACGTGTATATGTGTCCAAGCATGTACATGGGTGGTACTGACAGTAGCTAGAGGGTCCTCCATCACTACTAAAAAAGAAAAAAGAACAGGAAATAATTTAATTTAGTTTCTTCTTGAAAATGTCCTTCAGTATGGTTTAAAATTAAATCAGCAAGGAAAGACGTGTAAAATGCAACAAATAAAAATGATGTAATTTAAATGCATTAACATGTAAAAAACAGATCCCTCTGCCATTGAGCTGTTGACTTAAATGATAAGGTGATAGCCAGGAATCTGCCCCACTGCAATTAAAGGAGTCATACATTGTTACAGAACAAAAAGAAGATGTCAGCTGTGTTGGAATTGACAGACTCCTTGGGTCAGCAACCCCTAATTTTTCTAGGTAGTGAGCTATAGAGTTTGTCCTAACTGGAAGCTTGTTGGCCATAGGTGACATCCTCCATGTGGCCTGACCTACCATGCCTGCACACTATGGATGACATCACATGCACAGTTGTCCTGGTGCTTCCTAGCGGCAGGGCATATACTGCACATATGTCACAAGTGCATGCACACAGATATCTTCCTCTGTAAAAAAAGTTCAGAGGGCAGAAGATCTAATTTTGGTGGTGGAAGCTTTCCCTAGCCACCATTTTCTCTAGTGGATAGGGGATTTGGTATGCGCAGAGTAAACTCAACATGACAGGGAAGGGGTATGAGCACTAAAGGAAAATAGCAGCCAGGAAAAGATTCCCCAGCGGACCTGCAGCCTGTTCCTGACCTGCAACACAAACTCTTCTGGCAAGCTGCAAATAGTTATTGGGCCATAGGCTGAGCACTCTGTTATGAACTGTATGCCTGTATTAACATCTATAGCACCAATAAGTTACAAACAAGTTACTGTTCTTTCAAGAATGTTACTGTTTCTTTAACTGAATAAACTGAAGTCATAAGCAAAAAAGAAACTCAGAGTCACTCCAAAGGCACAGAGATTTTATTGTGCACTGCTTCTCAGAGAACCAAATTACATAAGCTCAGTTTATAAAACACCTTTCCTCGCTCAGATCTGCAAACACCACTTGGGCTCTAGAAGTCAGCTTAATTCTTTTCTGCCCATGAATCACAATCAGCAATAATGTTTATGTAACAGGACTTTCATGAACAATTGCAGCAATGACGCACAAACCAGAAAAAAGCAGATCAGTCTCACATAACTGTTTTGGCTCTGCAGTACTAACAACAACAATAAAAAGTAGTAGACATAATTTTTTTCCAGAAAGAAAGATGATAATATTTGACTGTGCTCAGGAGGAATAGCTGTTGATTATAACATCTCTTTTTCACATCATCACTTTCTGAACACAACTATATTTAAAGTTTCAGTGTTTGAAGTTCTTGGGTTTTTTCATACTCATTCTTTATTTCTAACTTTTATCTCACTTTGACACGGTCGTAAGTTTATTTTGGTTTTACACTCAGGGATGAGCCAAGAGTCAGAGAGATACTATATTGTGTGCCCTTTCTGTCATCTGTAATTTCTCTCAACATTCATCATTTTAACCCAGGCTCCAAGTTGCTACTAAATAAAATTCTTACTGAATACGTGTTTCTAGCCTCTAACATTATGCCCCACTAGTGCAAAGTTACAGCCAAATTAAGAGAAACTGTTTCACAGAACTCCTGCTACCTCACCATGAACCTGTCTACATCTGCTTGCAAACTTAAAAAGTCATGAAATAATAGTATCCTGTAATTATATTGCATCAACTACTGAAAAAGATCTCAAAACATAACTTTCAGATTCAGATTATACCTGCTAGTAGACACTTGTTCATACAACAAAAGTGAAGCTTATACTGTGCTTTTCTTCCCCATCTTTTGGGGTTTTCGCCAGAGAACACCTATTGTATATTTCTACTGTCTATTGTATACACCAGCTGCATATTGGCTGCCAGATGTTGCCCCAGAAATGTCAGCTGTTGCTTGAGGCAGGGAGTGAATGCAATTAGAGATGCCATGGTGACATCTTGACATTTATGGTGGCAATGTCTAAATTTTTAATCAGGCATGTAACACAAAAACCACACAATTTGGATTGCTCCTGAAAACTGGACCAATACACTACACTAACATCTTCTTTCATCCGGGAGATGCAAAGACCAATGTGCAGACAAGAAGCCCAAATGGACTGACTGCTTTTTGTAAAATATCTGAAGCTAGTTCCTGAAACATATTTCACATCCAATAGCTGTGAGGAGCCCTGCTTTTTAAGGCAGTAAGGAATGCTATTGCTTTAAAGCAGTTAATTGCTTTCATACTGAAACATTAGTATACAGTAATATGCAAAATATAAAAAATAAAGGGCCTGCATACTACTTTCACTGCTTATGTTCCCCTTTACTACATTTCTATATATCAATTTCTACTGGCATGTCAAATGCCTTTTCAAATAAACTATATCAAACCAACTTACAAATTACAAATTAAAAACTTTGGACACAATCATTAAGCAAAAGATATAAAGTACATTTAGTAGTAAAACTACTCTGTATGAATTAGTTTAGTGCAGTCATGAGGAGCAAAAAAAACCCCAAAACACACGAAGCTCAAACTAAATGTAGTCTATTCCTAGGGCTACATGACCAGATACTACCCAACATCAGATTCACGTTGGATACACAATATTTACTTATTGTAAGATGACCTCCTTCTTCTCTTTTACAAATTACAATCCAAGGGTGGTCTGTCTTTGTTCATCCAGCATAGATTTCTTTGAACTACCTTACCTCTACCATGCATTTGCATTGCATTACAGTCCAGCTTAAATAAATTGCAAGTGAAGAAGTTATGTATGTTAGCTACTCCATGCTGGCTACCTTTGTGATTGCTCTATTAGTGTAGTATAATTTAAAGTACCTTACTGAAAGATGTCTGTAATACTGTATTCACGTACCAGCACAGCATAGTTACTGTTTACAGCAATTTATTTCTACCTGGCCATTAAGGACAGGGATTAATATATATTAGTTGAAGCTGCAGGAATAATTTGGGATATGGAACTTAGTGAGATTTTGGCCAACAGGTTGAATTTATAAATATTTATTCTTGTGAAAAATACCATGGGCCCAGTGTAATTCTGACTCTTCATTCTCTCTTTAAAAGATAGGTTTTCCAGAAAAATGCTGGGTTTTTACTGTCCCAGAGGAATGAACACTGTATTTTGAATGACAGACGCTATCTGTATTTTCTCTTTACAAAAAAGTGATAGTAATTTTTTTTTTTTGAGAATCAATCGGTTGATCTCAGTCTCAGGTTTACCTTGTATTTGGATAAACACAAAATATACCCTCAGATTGTGGACAGTAGCACTCTGTTTCCTGTTAACCATTCGCTAGTCAACTCTGGAAGGTATGAGTCTTGTGTAATATTTACAGAAGGTATCAGTGCCTACAAACCAGCAATGCTATTGGTACTTCATCTCTGATAAGAACTTGCTCCATTTGGAAGACTGCCCTCTCCATTTTACCCAATACGTTAAGTCTGTTTCAAAGAGTATTAAAAAATGAAAACAGTGGAGTCATCAAGAATCCCAGAGCCAGGATATCATAGTTATTTATCTCACTTGTGAGACACTGTGGAAAAGGATAAATTAATATAGGAAATTTTATATCTGGCTGAAAAGCAAATACAGTCTCTTTTCCTGGAGTGACCTATATTTTCAATTGACTTACGCTTCTATGCATATGATCATATGATCCCTGTCGGACTGGGACAACACAGTCATCCTATCCAGACCCAATATACACTAAAAAGCAGGGAGAAGGGTCATAAAATGTTTTATGCTGTTCCACTCGACTAGCATTCACTCTTAGAGCTCCATTTTCCATACCTTCACTAATTCAATGATCTGTTCCTTTGTCTGGGATCCCCTTGTTGTTCACTACTGGTTATATAAAGCACCAAATCTGGCAATACTTCCATGGGAGAGTAGTGTGGTATAGCTGAAGAATGTAACTGTGAATTCATTGAGGAATATCTTCAAAATGTTATCATCTTTTTCTAGAGTCAGAAACATATACCTGTTCAGATCTTTCTCAACTACATGATCTTGACATTGTGCCTGAAGTTATATCAATATTTATTCATATCATTTCAGATTGACTTTCTCATTTCATGCTATTAAGTGAACACTTTGCTCCCTGCACCCACTATTTCCTGGGTATTTTGCTGTGCTACATTTGTCAGTGCATCACTACAGTGCATTTTTCTCTCTCTGCAGTGTTACTGAGAAAGTGGTTTTGAAACTGCAGTGTAAACAGCTCTGTAAGTTTTCCTCTCTGCCACTGATTTCACATTGGAAACACAGGACTAATACAACGGAATATCAATATATAAACAGTAGTCAAAGCAGTTACCAACAACGACATAAAATTCATGGAAGGTAAAAAGTTTCTTTCAGTCCAGCAGTTACAGCCTGGTGCCTCTGTATAAGTTCTGTGGCCAAAGCCACAGACAATTGTCCCATTTTATCCAGGAGCAAACTTTTCCCAGTGGAAGCAATATATTATGTACGAACAATTAGAAAACAAACCTGCTGTTAAAATCTTCCAGAACTGAAAATAAGAATGATGCATAGTCTCACCAAAAGGAGAAGTAAAAATAATGATAAATAATCTAGGCATTAACCAATCACACCGCTTAGTTTAAACCTAAGTGTTATGCAGCACAACCGTTACTCTGCAGGGAGGGGGAAGGGGTGTACCAAGAACGTACTTATTTCCTTCAAGATTATAATTAAATTTGGAAACTAACGTGATCACAAAATATACATATTAGGGTTTAATTTTAGGGCAGAGTCATATGTTAAAAAAGATTGTTACCCTAGATTTTAAAAACATTAGTCTGAGTCATGTAACACAACCTCATTTTGATCATTCTGAGTTTAGAAAATGTACAATTACTGATGCTGGCAAGAAGTCACACCAAGGCCAAATGAGATTAATAAAAAGTAAAACTGCATGTCAGTAGCATAATAGAAACTGAAATGAATAATCAAATGGGCAGAACATTCATGCAGCCTAGGCAGCAAGTCCAACTAAATGGGCTTGAAAGCCACAAGAAAACTCTATAGTAAGCACTTAAATCATTAATTTGAAAAAGTTTTCAGTGCAGAATGTTGCAATAAGTTTCATAATATTTAAACTATAAAGTGATTTCATAACTTTCACCGCTGACCTTAGCACAGTAATAAATCTGCAAAAATCACAAAGCAGGAAAAGATTTGTTCAAAACCATTGGACTGATGTATCAATAGGGAGAATTCGTTCCACATTCATTTTCTACACTGCCCAAATGTCAGACACTTCTTCAGGATTTCTCTTGGTGGAAGCAAGGCAGATTTTGAGGATGTGAAGCTAAACAGCTGCAGCAACACTTTCATGTTCTTGGATGCTGGGTTACACCACCTAGAGACAGTGGTATGTTTACAGGAAATGTAATAAATGAACAATGGCTGCCATTGAAAACATCTTTCAACTACTGCAGCACTAAAGATGCTAACTTCCAGGTTATTTGAAGGAATAGATTATGGTAACTCGTTGATGTAACCAGTGATATGCTCTTACAAACTTATGTTCACCAGTAACTGTGTTCATTCAAAAACAATTAAAGAAAGGAAACACTCATTATTCTGGAGAGAAACAGCTTCCATTTTTTCCTCCCCAGTGTTCTCCAAAGAAGCATGCCTTTCAAGTAGCCAGGCAGAATATCTACACGTGTACCACAAATTCAGTGAAAGAAAGGGAGACAATGTACAGCACTGTCCTGGTTTCAGCTGGGACACAGCTACTTTTCTTCCTCATAGCTAGTATAGTGCTGTGTTTTGGATTTGGGATGAAAAAATGTTGATAACATACCGATGTTTTCAGTGGTTGCTAAGCAGTAAAGGACTGTCCAGCTTTTCATGCTCTGGTCTGCCAGCGAGCGGGCTGGGGGTGCTCAGGGAGCTGGGAGGGGACACAGCCAGGACAGCTGACCCAGGCTGCCCAAAGGGATATTCCATACCATATGACATCATGGTCAGTATGTAAAGCTGGGGGAAAAAGAAGGAAGCGGGGATGTTTGGAGTTAAGGCATCTGTCTTCCCAAGTAACCGCTACATGTGATGGAGCCCTGCTTCCCTGGAGATGGCTGAACACCTGCATGCCCATGGGGAGTGGTGAATGAATTCCTTGTTTTGCTTTGCTTGCGTGTGCGGCTTTTGCTTTGCCTATTAAACTGTCTTTATCTCAAACCATGAGTTTTCTCCTCTTACCCTTCTGATTTTCTCCACCATCCAACAGGGGCAGAGTGAGAGAGTGTTTGCTGTCTGGGGCTGAACCACAACAAGCACCCACATAATTGATCAAAGCCTGTAACCTGAATATTCCTCTACCGTTTCCATCAGTGGCAGCATGACAATGCATACTAGCATGATTGTGAGTCGATCAAGCACAAATAAAGCTAAATATTCAGCAATATCTATTCTGCATGGAAGTGAGACTTAAGCCCTGTTTAAGCATGCTTATGAAAGTTTAAGAAAGAACATAACCTACGCAAAAGAGAGATAGTCTCCTTAAGCCTTGCTCCTGCTAGGTATCACATCAATACACTTTTAGACACTTTGCATTTATTTTTACACTCTTGTCCAGAAAAGACTTACTGGCTTAGGACATAGTGCTGGAAATAACATTATTATAAATGACTCATATGTACTGTCCGATTATTTCAATGTTTAGGATTAAGACAGGAGGAGAGATTTTAGGCTGCTTTTAAGCTACCAAAATATTGCTCAAGTCCCTATGCCTAAGATGAGAGGAAAATGAAAGCAGGGGTCTAGTTAGGTGTCTGGAAAGAGTACCAAAAGCTTCAGCAAACAGTGGAGCAGGTAGCTAAAAGGAAATGCAGGTGCAGTAATGTGGATTGCACTCAGTAGAATTTAGGCCATCCAAACCCAGCACTTGTTTCCTCTACTGCACAGCACAGTGGATGAAATTCTGTGGTCTACTTGTGCGTAAGGTTGAAAAAGATGACTGTAATGGCCTGTTCTAGCCTTCAATTGATGTGTCTGATTTTCCTTTAGGCTATGCTTTCCCAGTGCTCTGGCAAATAAATAGACTATGTTTAGGCATTCTTAAAAGCGTTTTTCCACTGTTGCAACAGAGTAAAGGGGTTTCAGAGTAATCAAAACTCATACCTGCAGATTCTACACAGCTTTAAATGTTGGAAGTTTTTTTCAAGAAAACTCTCTTACCTCTTTTTCCATTTGAAGACCTTCTGCTCTGATATTTCTCTCAAATACTTCCCTCTTTTCTGTCTGTGGATTAGATTTTCTATATACCAGGATGTAGTCAATCCGACATTTTCCATCTCTAAAATATAGTCCGTTGGTTTTGTTCTTATCAGGCACTTCCTGTAAAGAGAAAGTCAAACATTTCAGTAATGTTAATCTGCCTTGGTAATTGCTGCATTGCTGTTTGCATCAACAGTTTTCCGTAATACTCATCAGGAAAGATAAGGAATCTGAACAAGCCGTTCAAGTTCTTAGGTGCTTTACATATAGTGTCTCTGAGGTCATTTGAAAGTAGTAGAGACTTCCTCATTGCAAAACCAGGAGGTCTCCTCCGCAGATGTTTGGTCATACAGGCACGGGATAGAAGACAATAGAGAATGCAAGACAACCTGCCTCCACCACCACCCTCCAGAAAATCAGGAAAAACCTCTTACATATAAAATAAAGCAGAGAATAGTGTTACTGAAGTGTCAATTTAAAATTAAGAACTTAGTATGGTAGAATGTCTTTGTACATGTGAGAAGAATAAACAACAGCATGAATATTTACTGTGGTGAGAAACACTAAGACCTGGCACAGATTCTCATTGCTTTGCAATGACCATAATGCCTCGGCCTCACAGGACACAGAAAGGATATGAAGGTCTTGTACCTAACTCATCATACCTCATCAGACTAAGTACAGTATATTCTTGGCTTAAGGAACAGCTGAGGAAACCCACTGGATTTATTTGAAAATAATTTCTGATGTTTGGTCTACCAGTATCTAAACACAGTAAATACTGTTCCTTGGCTATTTCCTGCAAAGAACGTGCCTGTTCAAATGTTTGCTCTGACAGAAAGAAACAACTTGATTTCGCTGTTAATAAGAAGTCAAGCAGGTCCCTCTCCTGAGATCTGAAAGACCAGAATGCTGTTGTTCTTTCAGAAATTCATCAGATGAAACTCTCTACAGACTCTCCTCACAATTTAATACTACTTCTACATAATACAAGTCCTGCCCAGGGCTTAAGCTTTCGCTTTCAAACAAGTTGAAATTGTGTGGCAGTTTGTGGGCTGGAGTGTTTCATACAAGAAATGTACACTGTGAATGATATATGGGAACAAACAGCACTCCTTCAGGGCAGTAAAATGGGCAGGGGCCTTCAGGGACCTCAAGGTAAATCAAGTTCCAAGCTGACAGGAGGGCTACACTAATTCCTCTCTTTTTTCCCCAGAATTTGCTGGAAATTGCTGGAAAACAATTCTTGCCATGAATAGCCATGCCCTATAATGTATGATCAAATCTCTGAGAAAAATGAATATTTTGCCTTTCACATCTGGGAACAGTAAGGAATTTTCAAAATACTTTCTCCATAGGAGAACTGCTTCTTAATTTAAATCGTAAAAAGTGAACATAGTAATAGGACAAATGATTCTTACAAAAAAAAAAAAAAGAAAATAATATTCCCATCCAAAGTGTTTAGTGTAAGCTATCTTCCTGATTTTTAGCAGGCATTTTGATTAAATGGAAAAAACAATGAAAGCATCCTAAATGTCCCATCCCCTTGGTATATCCAGTTTACTGAAGGCAGAAAGGGGAATTTTTCTAAGATTCTTTTATTACAGTGCCTGACTCCTGACAGAGCTTAACACAGGCTTGATATAGTGGAACAGTTCTTTGAGCTAAAAAAGAAGGCAAGAAAAAAGATTTAAGCCCTAAGGAAATAACCATTTATATGTATACTGCATATCATGCTGGCAAATGATATTATCAGGATATCAGAAGTATTTTTCACAGAGCATTAAATGTGAAAAGAGCTAAGGAAGCACAGTTTATTTTTTCCATAAAATATCTATGCTGAGAAGACATAAAAAAAACACAGAAGGATATTTAAGGTTATTTCAATAAAGGAAGGGTAGGAGATTTAGAGGAAGTGGGTCAGCTTGGTGGTCCTGCTTTGATTTCTAAGCCTCCTGCTAAGCCATCCTTCCTGGTCTGTAGGTCCCAGAGTCACTACGTGTATTTTAGCAAGTAAAGTGGTGTAATAGGAAAGGCTGTGTGGAGCAAAACAACCTGTGCTGAGGACCTGCTGTCCACACTACACAGGCTTGAGGGCTTACTTTGGGCCCACTCTAGTATGGTCCAGGAGACTCACCGGAGTACATTGCCTGAGGCACGGGATGCCATTCAGGGGGACCTGGACAAGCTCGAGGAATGGGCCTGTGTGAACCTCATGAGGTTCAACAAGGCTAAGCTGGGGTGCACCTCCACCTGGGTTGGGGCAGCCCCTGGTATCAATACAGGCTGGGCAGAGAATGGAGAGAGCAGCCATGCTGAGAAGGACTTGGGGGTACTGGTGGATGAAAAGCTGGACATGAGCCGGCAATGTGCAATCGCAGCCCAGAAGGCCAACTGTACCCTGTGCTGCATCAAAAGCAGCATGGCCAGCAGGTCCAGGGAGGTGATACTGTCCCTCTACTGTGCTCTTTTGAGACCCCACCTGCAGTACTGTGTCCAGCTCTGGAGCCCTCAGCACAGGAAGGACATGGGCCTGCTGGAGAGGGTCCAGAGGAGGGCCACAAAAAGGATCAGAGGGATGGAGCACCTCTGCTATGAGGACAGGCTGAGAGAGTTGGGGTTGTTCAGCCTTGAGAAGAGAAGGCTCTGGGGAGACCTTACTGCAGCCTTCCAGTACTTAAAGGGGGCTTACAAGAAGGATGGGGACAGACTTTTTAGCAGGGCCTGTTGTGATAGGACAAGGGGTAATGGTTTTAAACTAAGATAGGGTAGATTTAGATTAGATACAAGGAAGAAATTTTTCCCAATGAGGGTAGTGAAACACTGGTACAAGTTGCCCAGAGTGGTGGTAGATGCTCCATCCCTGGAAAGATTCAAGGTCAGGTTGGACGGGGCTCTGCACAAACTGATCTTGTTGAAGATGTTCCTGCTTATTGTAGGGGGGTTGGACTAGGTGATCTTAAAAGGTCCCTTCCAACCCAAAGTATTCTATGGTTCTATTCTATGATTTTATGAAGAACAGGGAGGACTTTTAGGAAGAAGTTCAGCATTTCTGGCTATCTTTGCAGCTTTATTTGTAATACACATATCTAAAGTTGTATAATTGGGAATTCTTTCCCAAGAAATGCACTAGTTTTCTTTCATATTCTCAGACCCACAATTGGGAGCCATCAACATTTATAGACTTATGACTCTTAGACACATACATGCTAGGAGAGCTTATACTAAAGGGCTTACCCCAAATGTTTCATGATCCAAAATCAGAGAATTCATAACCCTAACAGCTATAGAGACTTTAAATGGAATATTTAAACAAAAGCGCACTTAGGGAAATCAAGAAAATTTGAATATTTACCCGCAAGTCTTTAAAAGAATAAATCAGAAGGGACTCCAATGTTCACTAATTTAATAACAGATTAGATTCATTCTTGACTCCTAGTTATTTTGGTACCTGGTTATTATCAGTATGGATACTCAATGAAGATAAGATCTTCGAATTCTAAAGCAATCGTCTTTTCCTGTTGTTTGTTGCTACTTGAAATTAAAAGTCCCCTGCATATGACTTCACAGTTGGTGGAAGGGGTTAATACCTGCACCACTAACAATGATAACCCAGAACCATCCAGTTTTTAAGCCACAGTTCTAATCAAAGAACGAGTATATTTTCTCTGTGTGTTCTTTTTTCTTAATATCCTTTTGCCCGTTTAGATTATAAATTTGTGGACGCTGCAACTTTATTTTTCCATGCACCTTCACTGGTTGGTATATTCTTCTTGACACCATAATATATCTAATTACATGAAGCTTTTCTAATAGTGGAATTATCTATGCTGCAAAATCAAGTGCTCAAAAGCTAGGAAGTAACAGATCTGTAGTTTTCTCAGAAAGCTTAGATAATGTCTTTCCATATCCACCCTGATCACTGAAGAAGACCAGGATTTGGTGAAAAAAAATTATGTAGTTAGCTTATGTTCTGGTAAATACACACAAGAAAACTGAGCTGGAATTATACAAGCTATCGTAAGTGCCATAAAGAATGTCAGAATTCTTATTTTTTAACATGAATACCTTTTTTCTGCCATAATCTTCAGTGCAAGTTCCAATTTATAGAAGAGATTGTTAAAAAAAACTTTATTCAGTGCAATGTTAATTGCCCCCAGATATCAACAGAGTTTGATGCTTAAAGTGAAGACTGTAGAAGTGACTCTTACAATTTTAATTTCAAAACTACCTATATTAGCTGGAATGTCAAGAATGGGCCATATAAGCTCATTTCAGTAGAAGTCAAATTTTGTCCCATCTCATCTTAATCATTCTCTTTGTTTGGATAAAGACAACCAATTTATTACTCCATAGAAAGAAAGGCAGAATGGATAAATACCTAGAGTACAGGTCCTAAACCATTTTCCTTTAATTTTTGCGTTTTTTCTGCTACTTTTCCAGTTCTCAGAAAAAGAAACTTCAGTGGAAGTAATACAATATTTTAGTAATAATATGTCCCTGTATTTAAATTGTAAAGTGTACACTGAATTGTTATATTGACATATGTAAAAAGTATTTTGATCAATGCACGCAAAGGGAAATGGGATTTTTAATTTGCTCAGATTGTAGCTGTGTTTGAATGAAACATAAAACAAAGGAAAAAACCCAACATCTCTAGCCAAAGGATAAGCTGAATACCAATCTGGCTCTGCATCTGTTAAGGAGCTATTGATAAAGCTCCATCTGTAAAGTCTTCATTGGATCTTCTGGTGAAGTACAAAGAACAAACAGTTGAAGCAAACAATATTTCAACTTGTCAGCCACACAAAAGTGATAAGAAAACTTTGCTATGTACTTGTATATTTTTTTGATTGTAAATTTATTTTAATGAATTCAGACAGAAACCATATTAAATTATTTGGCTGCAATGCTAGCTTTAAAACTAAACCAAACAAACATCAATACATTCAGAGAGACTTTCACTGGGGCCACATCCCCTATCCTGATGGCATTAAGCAGGATCAACAGGCTCTCTTAGCTACTAAACTGAAAGAATGAAAGGCAGCTTAAAGCTTCAGAGTTCATCCACTGCTGTATAGTTGAGCTCCCGTATTCATCCGTACAAACCACAGAACAGCTAAACAGTGTATCTTTTCCTTCTGAAATTAGGCAGGGGCCAAGTGCCTTGAAGCTTTTTGGTAGGCTACAGCATCCCTTAGCTCCAATTAAGACTTTCAAATTTCTGGGTTTTTTTTTTTTTTCCTCTTATACATATACATGACCTACATTGCTATTTTCCTCAGTTATGATTATGTGAAAAAAAGGGATAATCTGTTCAACTAGGAAAATATTCCTCAGATGTTTTCCCTTTCCCTTTAAAAAACAACAAAGGATACATTGAACACAAATATAAGGTTTTGCCGTAACAGCAGCGTATGTTGCTCTATCTCATCCTCTGTCCTTCTGACCATTTTCTGTTCACTTTTCCTCTTCAACATGCAAAGATCATGTGCCTTTCATTCATATCCTTTTGTTAGAGACCATATGGTACATGATCCCCAAATGCAACACACAAATATCATGTCAAGTTAACGCACTATAGTGTAAGCAGGCAAAGAAGGACCTTTGTAAGTTGCATGGGAACCTGGGGAAGAGTGATGAGTAAAGGGGAAGATGAAATTGTAAGAAAGGTCAAACATTATCTCTGGGTGCCCTGAATTTTTTTGCTTTAATTATCTGTCTAAACATTCCAGGAGTGCAGCTCTCTATGGGCTGAATTTCTAGCACAAGGAAAATCTCTCTCCTCAGCAGTGTTTCACAAAAGAACCTGCACTACAGGTTTAAAGGGACTTTGTGCTGAATGATTCCTCCCTGGCATGTTCTCTGAATCACCATTATGCACCATGAGGTCACTTGTTCACTGGAAGGGAATGTGTCACATACCTGATATCCAATGCTTCTCATGAGAGATTTATGATAAATTCTCCTCATCCCTCCTTCCCCTCAAAGGATTAATATGGGGAAAACTTTTCCATTATTTTCAGGAGCAGTGAACCATTAGACTTGTCTGGTTCAGAAAACAAGCAGACAACAAAGGCCTGTATAGACTTTTCAGTGAGGGTACATGAAATCAATAAAACCTCCTTTTACCTTGAGATATTTTATATTTGAGCATTATAATCTCAGAATGGAAAAACAGTCCCCATGACAAAGGTTGGATACCAGTTGTCTTGCACAGGATGAGATTTTAAATCAAATTACATTTATTCACTCTCTATAATGGGCATGAATAAATCTTATATTATTAATTCTGTGTGTTCTTACCTCTCCCACAACTTCCAATCTGCTGGCATCATCAGAAGTACTGGTCAAATTACCATGGTGAAGCAGGGAGTCATCATCTTTGGAAGGGCTGTTCACACCTTCTAACTCATCAAAAAAAATGTTGACATCCTTAGCTACTAAAAACAAAAATAAAAATACATATTCAAATCACCATTAAGCCAAATGAAGATACCGAGTATTAACACGGTACATTATGAACAATCCCACTTTTTAGTTATGGTTTAAGTACCTACTATGTTAAAATTAAAATCTGATGCACACTGGAGGACTGCTTTCTTCACTGGTGAGCCACATACAGATTTAGGATACCACAATACCTCTCTGATGACAAATAAGTAATCTCCTGTCACAATAAAACATACATTAGCTATCTGCTTGGCTTCTCTTGGGGTAAGTGGCTTAAACAATTGCCTTCTGGATTATTATGGTCTCTGAAAGTTTCTTACTATAAAGAAGCATTTTTTAAATATGCTACTACATAAAATATTGACTTAGAAGTTGTACAGACCGCTAGAGCAGCCAGAGGCAGACCTCAAGTAGGTACTGTTACTTGAAAGGCACTGAGTAAATGAGCCTGGGCAGAAGTTTGTCTTTCCACAGTTTGGCATGTTTTGATGTGTATAAAGCTCCATATTCAGATCTACCTACTGCACAGCCCCTAGTCATGCGTGTAGCAATAGCTTAAATCTACAGGATGCTGTAGTGAACCCACCTTGATAAAAAGTGAAGAGACGTAAGGGTCTGGAGCACATCACCCGGTGCTGGGGATCTGGCAGTGGGGCTTGGGGCCAAGACAGAGCCAGTGCAGCCAAGGGTGGCCCCTTCTCTCTAGTGTCTGTGGGGGGAGGCCTTGCACGGCCATCCTGGGGCTGTGTCTGACCCCGGTTCTCCTCACTGGGCCAGATCCTGATGTCAACCCATGGGCTGACACCCTGGCCTGACCTTGGCCCAGCCCTGCCAGGGCAGGGCCTGGCAGTCTGTTCTCTCATCCTCCCCTCTGGCTGGGACAGTGGGACAGGCCCAGGCTGCCAGGTCCTGCCCTGCCTCCTGCCATGGGGAACCCCCGGGCCCAGCGGTGCCATGACAGGAGATACCTGCTTGAGTAAATGGGCTGAATTCCCTCCACCTTTCATGCAATGCCACGTCATGTGATAATTTTCCTCTACTTAAAAAAACCAAACACACACTAGAAGGAATGAGTTAAAGGCTGGCACTTTACTCAGGATTAGAGCAGCGTTAGCTTTAGGGTGATGTTCCCTGCTCTGCTGAGCAAGGAGGTGACGACAAGCTGTGGGCAGAGCTGCTGTGCAAGTCCACTGTCCCACGTAAGAGCCATAGATCTGCTGCTGACCGAGTGGCTGTTGGATGGGAGACGCGAGGCGGGCAGGCTGCAGCCAGCGAGGCCCACCTTGGCACCCCATACGCTGTAGGTCTGGTGTGAAAATGTGATGAAGAGATGTGTGGCAGGGGAAAGAAAACCGCTTTTTCTGAGGATCAAGCTTCAGCTGTGGATAGACTTCATCTCTCCAACCTCATGTTTCAAAATCCAGAATTACGACAGTAGAATCATAACTGTTAGAAAGGAACTGCAAAGGTCAGCTACCTCTCCCTTCCCCTGACTAGAGCAGGATCAAACATCCACCATTCTTGACAGAAATTTGTCTAACCCACTATTCCTCATACTTTTTTTCAAACTTGACTGACTTTTGGAATCATTTTTCTGTTGAGCAATAATCTCTTGATCCTTTTTGCTTCTCTGCAACTCCCCTAACTTAGTAACAGGCAGTTACAATTCCTGTTGACAAGAATTTATATTAACAGGAAGAGCCAAAAATCTCTAATTGCTAGTGGCAACGTAGTTCCATTTCTAATTCCTGGCTACAGGTTTAAAAATCCATTCCCCCACTGTGGAGAGACTGAACAGCTGCCAGCAATTAAAGGCCATTAACTGTTCCCTGCCATCATGAGCATTTTCTGACCTCCTTTTAACCTTTCCTTTCTTTAGGGGCTATAGCCCAGTTTAAGAAACCTTTTTAAAAAAATCTCTGGTGCTATGGACTCCACAGTCTCTGCAGGTGGCCTATTTTTCACTATCACAAGCAGGAGAAAGTTTTCTTCACAATATTCGTCCTGAACATGCATTTATATTGCAATTTAAATATATTACTCTTTTCCTATCAACAAATCATAAACATGGTGAAGAGATTACTCCCTTTTTGTAGCTGTCTTTTACAGTATCTAAAGTCTGTTATTACAGCTGTAGGTAGGTAAAAAAGAAAACCCTACAAACATATTCAAGAACTCTTTTTCATTTTCATGCATAAAATAAGGACAGGGTTAATGAAATACACTGAATATTCAATTTCAATACTTTCGCTTATAAAGCCACTAGGTTTGTCCTAGGACAAACCCCAGAGGTTCTAGGAGACTTAGAAAGCAAACAACAGACTCCAACTTGTACCACGTGCAGCAGCAATGTTAAAGAATTATACGCCACCATGATCTCTTTCAATCCACAGAAATCATGCTAAAGATGCCGATAAAAGACAGGGGAACCACCACAAGACAGCACAGTCTAACCACCTGCCCTTCACTCTCCTGTTTCAAAGGCCAAGACTTGAAACACTCCACCCCATCAGATAATAAATAACCTGGATGTAGATCATAAGCAGCTTTTGCATACATGTTCATATGAGAAGAATTCATCTGAATACTCAAAGAACGACTGAAACAGAAAACATTTTGAGTGACTTGAAACTTCACTGAACTAAAGCCTATCAGAGTGCCTCCATGAGAGCAACAGAAGAACCTGTATATGGTCAACACCTATAATTACATAGTGACGCTTTCTGAGGATTATGCAAGATACATATCTGTTGCAGACAGAGGCAATGAAAGATATAAAAATGAAAGTTTTGTCTGTATGCTATACTCAAGGGAATTTGAACTAGCTTTTTCTTGCCATTAAGACTGCTTTGGTATGAAAGATGAGGCCTTTGAGCTACTAGAATTGCTGCTTCCTGAAGTGCCACTAATGCTTTACGTTGCAAAATAGATGGGTTTTTTTAAGTGGGTGTTTTGAGATACACAACTTGATTTGTAAGAGAGTGAATGTGTTTTGGGGTTTCAAGCAGAGAATTGCTGCATTATTCTGGGGACTTCTGAAGAGCAGGAAAATCTTATTTCAAGGTCACTTTAAAATCCAGCCCATCTCAGCAATGACTACAAGTTGTGGAAACAGTGAATCTCAGCTGGTTAGTGAATTAGCTACCAGGACCTGTCCAAAGTGCCTGTAGTAGAAAATTGCTTATATCAGAAGTACACAGATAATTGGCATGCTGGTTGGTACCTTCAGCAAATAGGATAAGTAGTGATGTGCTGAACTACCTCGTCAGCGCTAAAGGTGTCGGTTACCTTCTTCCAAGTGCAGTAAAAGTGTGCTGCTGGTGAGAAAGTGGAGCTCTTTACACTGCAGTTGCCTTGCTGTGTATGTTTTTGAAAATACACTCTTAGTATTTCAGTCACCGACACTAAACATGGGGCCCTAACATTCACTGAGAACATTCTTCTACCCCAAGTCTTATTGGATACTTAAAAAAATAATAATCATAAAATACTGGTCCACAAAACTAAATAAACAATTCAAAAAGCAAATCCTGTTTGCTTTACTTTAATAATGGTGATGATACTTCCAAGCTAACTCTCCTGCTGCCTATAACTAGCTCAGCCACTTCACTCCAATGAGCATGAACACCTATGGTGCCAAATGTTGCTAAAGGCATAATCAGGGCTCCATCTCTTCTGTCCCCTTCAGTTCATAACATGCATATATCCACAAATGACCTTAACAAAACGATATATAATAAATTTATCATATATATGCTATTTGGGAGACAGACTGGTGATAGTGTATAGTCATGTCTTTTTAAGCAGTGAAATTTAACAGCAATACAGAGCAGCATGAACATTGCTACAGGAGATACTAAGAATTCTCCCTCTGGTTTTAGATCAGCTTAACTGTGCATGTTCTTTTCTCCCCCTCATGTTCCATTATGTGGAAAAAACCCCCAAAGTTACTTGATAATTCAGAATCCCTTGAGGAGCTGAAAAAATGTGGATGTGCAGATATTTTTATCCCAAATATAGTAGAACTACATATTCTGAAAACTGAATGCTGTGAAATTCTGAGTGAAAGTCCATGCACAATCTCAGTGGGTCCACAAGTCACTTTGGATAAAGAGGATGTTTTAGGTAGGGTTCAAACATAAGATGAGATAACTTCTTCAACCTTCTGAAGATGGATGCTCAAAAAATGAGGTGCCTAGAACTAAGAATTTTCATTAAAAAATGGGACCTGACTATGTTTCTGTGTTGCAAGAGGGAAGCATGCTCAGAGATCATGTTCCCGTTAATTAATTGTCATTTTATTACCAATTGCACCAAGCCATTTGAGTATGCTCTAGCTTTGGATAATGCAAGCTGAAGACCAATATTCCAGAAACTGCTCTTTGGAACCTCTTAGGCCTGTCAGTAACATTGAAGAGTGAATTTCCTTAAAAAATCTTACTGGCAATGTTTATAATAAGTATAGAGCATTTCCACATGTTAACGGTGGTGGAAAAAATGATTGAGTTTAAAAGCACCAATATTGATGAATACCCCTTAATAAAAATCCTGAGTAGAAAACATCCGTTTTGCAGAGACTTGCAAAGCAGAAAAATTCAAGTAAGAAAAACCAAGAACCCTTCTGCATCTTGTTGTACTACATGTTATGTTTTTACAGCATCTATTTGGATTTTTGGATATAAACATTTTGCTGCACTCAATAAGGCTGGCAGATACAATTTACAAGTCTTTGCTTCAAGGAAGCCATCCTACAAATACCATGCAGCCCAGAACTTTTTATCACATTAAATACTAAATTCAGTAACTACACAGTGGATCAGCAACCGTGTCTCAGGGAACTCACTGATTTCTGTCTTCCAGATTATGAGAATTAAAATGAGAGGATCAAATTATTTTTTATTAAATCTAGTGACAGTCAATGTAAAATAGATTTTGAAGAATATTCTAAAAAGTCAGTTATAGGAATTAATGAAAAAAGCTTGAAATCCGAGTTGTTGTTTTTTTAAATAAAACTATTCAGTGCTTTTCCACAAGAAGTCCATATTCTCCATGTAATAACTAGGAAACAGTTATAAAAGCTTTTGCTAGCTTGTGCCATGGCCCTGAGAGCCCTAACTGTCCCTGCCTGGACCCCTGGGGCTCCCTCCACCCTGCCCAGGTCCCAGGACCCCATTTCAGCCCCCCAGGGCTGTCAGCCCCCACCCCAGTGATGCTGCAGCAGCATCATTCTCCAGCTCTGCCCTGCCCGGCCACAGCCCCACTGCACCAGGGAGGTACCCGATGGCCAGGGCTGGGGCTGCCCCTGATGCCTGCCGGCTGCTTGGCTCCTGGCTGTGGCTGTGGCATGGATACAGGCTGTGAGTAGGCAGAAATAGGGAATTCTGGTTTATGTCCGACAGATAGTTTGTACAGATCCTTGACACCTCTGCTGTCTAGTTTTACAGTTTGGTTTAGGTCAGATGCATCATCCTGTTTTACAATCTCCTATTTTACAGTGTGTCTCTGTATCAATTTTCTGATTAGTAATTAGTGTTTCTGAACTGTCTCCAATAGACTATAGTCCTACTTTCAGCTGGCATAGAGTTAATTGTCTTCACAGAAGCTAGTAGGAGGCTATGTTTTGGATCTGGGATGAGAAAATGTTGGTAATGTGCTGGTGTTTCCAGTTGTGGCTGAGCAGTCAAGGACAGTTCAGCTTCTCATGCTCTGGCCTGCCAGCGAGAAGGCTGGGGGTGCTCAGGGAGCTGGGAGGGGACACAGCCGGGACAGCTGACCCAGGCTGCCCAAAGGGATATTCCATACCATATGACATCATGCTCAGTGTATAAAGCTGGGGGAAGAAGGAAGGGGGGGATGTTTGGAGTGATCGTGTTTGTCTTCCCAAGAAACCATTACGTGTGACGGAGCCCTGCTTCCCTGGAGATGGCTGAACACCTGCCTGCCCGGGGGGAGTGGTGAATGAATTCCTTGCTTTGCTTCGCTTGCGTGTGCGGATTTTGCTTTGCCTATTCAAACTGTCTTTATCTCAACCCACGTGTTTTCTCCCTTTTACTCTTACGATTCTCTCCCCCATCCCATCATTGCAGGAAGGGCTATGTCGTGCTTAGTTGCTGGCTGGGGTTAAACCACAACTATAGATAATTTCGGGAATATCCTGTGGTCAAGAAGAAACTTTTATAAATGGCTTACCAGAGATATTTAGAAAAATATGTTTAAGACTCTACTATGGTATTTCAATGCAGAATTTAGCTCTGATGCAGTAGAAATTACATTTAAGTCTTTTGTAATAGTAGTATATTCACATAAAAGTAAATAATGAGATGGTGAATCTTTATTCGGCAGTTGAAGTCTACAAGATTCAATAGGGTAAAAGAAAAAAAAGAAAGTAGTTTTAGAGCAAAATGTTTGTTTTAGGTAACTAAATTAAAAAAAATAAAATAAAATCTCTGCTATTGAATCATCGTTCTTGGCAGTCTACCAAACAGAAAGATATAGCAGCTAGCTAAAGTTACCCAAGGCAGCTCCTGAAAAGGGAAATACTCAGGAAACTCATGTTAGCAAGAAAAAATATGTGGTCTTTAAAGCATCATTAGCATTTTAAACTTTCATTCAATGCTTAGAACAATTGGGAATAAAAGCAACAGTGACTATTCAAAGCAACTGCCCTAGAAAGAATATTTAGGCATGTTTAAGTTAATTATTTGACATTCACAACAGACTGCAGGTGACAAGACACTCTCCTGGACACATAACAAGCCTTTGCAAACCAGGTTGTACAGTCATAGCAATCCTTTTGTCTTTCCAAAAGAGAATGTAGCTGAAGGACATAGAGATTAACTTCCCAACAGCAACTGTATCTGGTCTGTATAAAGAAAAAACACTGTCTCCAAGGGTGTAAAAGCTGCATCCTTATCAAATGGCTCTAAAATAATCTAGAAATAAAAATGTTAATTCTTAAAAGACTCGTTGCTTAATGCTATTTAGTTTTGAAATTATATCAAAATTGCTAAAACAATTTGGGATATTCGGTTTATATCCATTAGTCACTTGTAAATATTTGCTTTACTGAGGGCAGGTTTCACCTACATTTACATATCCACAGTGCAGATGTTTGTGTCTAAGATTTGGTAGAGATTCAAGTTAGTTTATCTGCCTAAATTCAATCTGCAGGCAACAGAGGCAAATAGCCACTTCCAAGTCACAGGCCGTCTAATCTTATTAGACACCAGCCCAAACTGGGCTCTAGACATGCTTGTTACATTCTGTTGACTGCAAAGGGAGCTTAGACAATGAATTCAGATACTGACACCTTTATTGCAAACCCCTGTGTTCAAGTCAGATGAATGCTGCCTTTGTGGACACAGAAAAATGGCATACTTTTAAAATAAACTAGTTTTTTTATCTGGAAGTTTAACATTTGAGGTTATAAGCAAGCCTGTGCCATGATGAATGAAAATTCGGGGTTATTCAGCAAAAGGATATCATCAGAGAGTATGATATTGAAGTATGACACAGTACCAAGGGAAGTTAAGACATGACCATTTTAAAAAGAAGCTGCTTTGAACAAACACTGTTAATAATTCTAATCTTGACATCTAACTGTTTTAAAGAAATCATCCATTTTTATTCTCCTCAGCCACGTGCTTGAAATGGAGAAGATAACTGTTTCTCATATTTAAATATTTAAATATGGTCTCTTACCAACTTGAATTTACTTATCCTTGTTTGTCTAATTCATCTATTCAGCCTCCAAAAGACTATACAGTTTTTTCAGGCTCTCCAGTCCACATTGCAACTGCCCCCAGGCCTATATCTGGGCTTTGTGGGTGAGGAAAAGAGGGAAGAAAGCAAGATCGCATATTAAGGTTTCCTGATGGGAAAAGCTTTTTTTTCTGATTACTTCTGCATAGGAAATATATACTGCTGGAAACCTTCGGTACATAATGATTCAAATCTCACTATCTCTCTGATAGTAAAAGATTTTTTACTGGCCCTCAATAAGCCATTTAACTTTCTCACAGATCTTAGTAATACATACTCAGTTATTCAGTTCATCACTTTGTGTGTTCCTTCAGTTATAATTTCAATGCATCTCAATTGATTCTTCTACCATAAGCTTGATTTTGCATCCAAGGAATAACTTACTTTCTTGTATTGCATTAAAAATTTCTGAAAAGTCCACATCTGTCTTCTGTGTGTCTGGTTTTATCCATATTTGCGTTTCCACCCGGTTAACCTGCAAATCCTCTCTTCCTTCTGAAGAAATTGAAGAGATTGATGGGGTTTGTGACAGTGCGGTAGAAAATCCAGCAAAGGCACTTTCAGGTTAGGGAACATACACATCGAATAAAGCTACTTAATTTTCTTCCCCCTAGCACAACCAATTTTTCTTTAAACCAAGCAGCTTTAGATATAACATGGACTGATTTAAAGCTAAGTACAATGAAACAACAACATTCTCTGCTATCAGCAATGATGCAGAGTCACCACTGGAGAGTCCCTCGTTCGGGTGAACATATGCTGCCATGCCATGAGCATCCCCTCACCATACCATCTACAAAACTAACTCTGAAATGTGAAAACAGACGAGAGGCAGTGCTACAAATGACACAGCACTACAGGAACAATCAGGCTAAAATAAAATACACTAACACACACAGGACAAATCAAGTCTCAAGACAGAAAACAACCATTAGGCCAAAAAGAGCATGGACAGTATGTTTCAGCCACAGGACACCATACGTTCTCACATGCCAAGCTTATGGCATGCCATGGTCTAGGAAGTACTCCAGTACTGCAGTCCATTTCGAAGGGGGTCACACTGGTATGTAATGGTTGCTGTTTATAAGCACTGCAGAATAAAAACATAGGTTAGCGGGTCATGGTTTCAAACTATTTGCACATGTAAATAGGCGCAAGATTTGCCCATTTCAGTGTTCTTTTAACATAGGCAAAGAAGGAGGAAGTTTTAAAAACACACCCTTTCCATGTAAAGAAAGGTGGCCGCACATCAAGAGTAGACAGCAAAAAGGTCCAGGGCATACAGGCTTAAACTGCTGGCTACAGGGTACTCTGATACAGCCGGACAGGAGGGAGCTGCTGGGCATATGGCATATGGGTTTTTGAAAAGTGGCAGGAAAACCTGCCCTTTCATAAAGGCATCTGTTAAAAGTGATGCTCTTGAGTAACTAATACACAGAGTTAGCAGAGAGCTGCAGCTGTCAGGGAGAGATCTGGGAAAGGACTTCAGAACAAAAGGCCATGGTAGAAGAAGAAACCTTCAGGTCACTTAGTCCATTACTATGCCTTCACCAGCGGCTATCACTCATGCATTTGATGGAAGCATTTTCCTTTCTTCTGCAGTCTGCCTACAATATGCTGGTCTTGTTTTGAATTCCCTTCTAGCGCGCTGTATCTTCCCCCTCCCCTTGCCAAATGACTATCTCACCACTGCCTTGATGACAGCTATGAATTATATTCCTGGGCACAAAATTACTCAATCCTACTTTAAAGACCCTTCGACACTTGTTGGAAATACAGATCTCAAAATGGCTATACAAACACCAGCTTCATCCTTTCTTATTTCCCACTGTTAAATATCATAAATTCAAACCATTTCATGCTTGCCCCAGCATACTCTTTTGTTCCATGGCAAAGATCCACTGGTAACATCAGAGACAGCTCCTCTTGTAGATCCCTGTAAAGCGATCTGTCATGGAAGCAGCAGGAGTCAGCATTTAATGATGTAGAACAAAGAGAATTTCTTAAGTGAGACAGCTGATTATTCGTATAATAGCAGCCTAGGGAAATCTGCAGATGGCCTCAGAGGTGGGAGGCTAGGATTTGCCCCAGAAAAGAATTCTGGGTACAAAGGAAAAATACTGCAGCTGCTGGAAAAGACATTTAAACAATAGGATGGAGGTCGAGAAGTAATGGACAGCAATTCAGTTAAGCAGCTTTGCAAGTGATATCATTCAGTTTCTTGTTAAATATTCAGCTACCACTTTTAACATACACAGTTACATATTTCCATCCTCAAATCCACCAGCCTTTCTTCTCCATTTTAACTCTAGTAGAGGAAAACAAGTACAATAATGACACATAAAAATATCTCCTCCTTCCCAAACCCCTCCATCCTTGTTGCACTCAATCACTGCTCCTCAGAACACATGAAGGTAGCGTGATCCCTGCAGCACCTCCAACAGATCAGAACTAATTGGGCTGGGGAGAGAGGACGTGACAGCCAGCCAGCAACGGCTGTCCTGAAGTGCTGGTATAAGATGGACTATTTAACCACAGGCCTCTTAATAAAATGAAGCTGTTGGACACTGTACATATTCAATTTCAATTTATTAATGAAAAATATTAATGAAATATTAATTTTAATATTAATTATTAATGAAAATACTGTCTAGAAAGTAGACAGAAAATGTCCAACCTAGACCTGACTGTTGTCCAGCCTAACACAGCCTATGAATTCAAGACAAGTTTTGCTGCATTCAAATCTCCTCTCCTGTATTTGACTCATTTTCAGTACGGGGAGCTTCCAGAAATCCACATGAACAACAGTGTCATATGCCTCTCTGATTCACAGTAGCCTTTATATCTGGCCTGACTACACAAGTATCAGACCAACACCATCCTCCGATTTCACTCAAAATTGTAGGCATAATCTTCCACCAGTCATCTGTGATTTAATGCATAGCTAATCACGAACTTCTCTTCAATGACACAAGGAGAAAAAGAAATGTATCTGCCAACATCATAGCTTCTAAATAAGTGTTTGCAGGAACACTTTCTTCTCCCATGATCTTCATGGTGTCAATAAGCAGACTTCAATCAGGGTACATTTGCTCTACCTCTCGTCCCTCTCTCTCTGCACGCATTTTTCAGGAGGGAGCCCTGCATTTTTTAGCTGAGAGAAATAATCCCTGTGTGATGGCTCGTGGACTGGCCAATTTAATGATTGCTGATTTGTTGGCAGTCAGAGGTTTTAGCCCAGCTGCTCTTTGGAAAAGGACACAGTGTTTTCTCCCATGTCCAAAAGGGATTTATTTTCTCTATCATACCACACATTTCCAATACAACAAACCAAGATAGTATCTGGTGTCACTGTTGCTATTGAGGAATTACTAGCCTGGCTTTAGAATTTCCTTCTTGCTTTAGCAGATGCTGATTTATGCTTTATCAGTGACAGGTCTCACTAAGTAAAGTCTGAGCAAAATTGCCTGGGAGGTTTGGAGGGAAAGACCCCCCTTCCATAGAAACATGAGAAATAAACAGAGTGAAGTAAGTATTAGATTTATACAATTTTATGTGATTTTATTAAAAGATCAGTCTGAGATTTTTCTCAATTTACTGAGACATTTTAGTTCAACTGAAGTCATATTTTAAATTAGCTCATGGCATTCATTCTGATTTACTTGTTTATGCATAAAATAATGCATAAATCAGCATACTTTTTCCGTTGTTTTGAAAAGTCTCTACTAATGAGGTTAGGAAAACAAATGAGATTTAATAAAAGGCATTTCATTTTCAAGGCTGAGATGATTTGTTCTAAACCAGAATTTTAACATACTTCTAAATATTCAAATGATCATATGTGTTCAATACGGGAATTACATAGCAAGGTAGTTAATATGATACTGAAGGTAAACAAGGTCATTCCCACTGCAGTGAGAGAGATTTTGTGTCTGCTTAAAATTAAGAACACACTCAGGTTCTTTGCTAGATGAGGCCTTGCTACACGTATCTAGTATCTAGCCAATTATGACAATCAGCTTTTTAGACATGAACTTTACAAGCAAAAGTCTATTTTCTTGCACAGGAAACACCTGAGGCCAGATTTTGAAAGCCTGAACATTTTTATACATGCACTGTGATGTGTAAATCATATTTGCATATGGATACTCTCACATTGTGGTCTGAAATTGAGCATGAGCAATTGGGTGCACAGAAAAATGTGCAGAGTTTCAGTATTTGGCACCAAAATAAAGTATATAAAATTAAGCTGATGGAACAAGTGGTGCTGTTTTCTCAATGTGCAATAAAGGGCTCATATTTACTCCATTTTTTTTGCATGGACATGTGAGAACAGAGCTGATTTTTGTAATTCACTGCTGCAGCCAGGGCTTCTTGAAGAGTTTTACCACTTAGGTTCTGCTCATTGGTCGGAATAGAAATATCTGGCTCAGTTGCTTTCTGAAATCACAGTCTCTTTTCTTTGCCCTCCCTCACTTCCAATTAATTCAGCCAGTGCAAACAAATATTTTGTCTACAGCTCTAGAAGTTTCTGTAGAGAAAAATTTACAGCTTCAAAAGATCTTTCTGAAAAGGCAGCTAGCCAGTGACTTCTATCAGTACAGTGAGATGATTTTTTTTTTAATCATTTTGGCAGCAAACGTACTTTTCCAATGGTTGTACCTCAGCATGGACATTAAATACAAGTAGCAAATAACTAGAATGCCATGTAGGTACATGCTCCTCCTGTCGCAGGGCCATCTACCTCCAACAGTCAAGTGCAAATATAATTCTAATATGAGCATTTTTTTTGCTTTGCTGCATTAAGTATTGCCTGTAGTTTTTACAAAGGAGTTTCTTCTTCTCACCAGAGCCTCTTCTTTAAAGCAAGCAGAAAGCTGCTGTGCATGGTACCCTTTTCACTAAAGGCAACCCCAGGTCAACATAGGATGAAGGATGACCCTTGCACAGGTACATTTTCTACTAGCTTCTCACTGTGACTACTAGGCAGGTCATCTACGGCAAAAGCACAGTTTCAAATGGAAATTGTTTAAAGTGTTATCTATACATGATAGTCAGAGTTATACGCACGTGAAATCAATAGCTTTACTGATCTCAGTTATGGCATTACATTTTCTGTGACAGGAATGAAACGACATGGGGTCCTCCCACCATCCTTCCCATGACTGCACTGGACAAAGCACCTTAATGCATGAAAAACGTATTGCTTCAATTATTGCATCAGAAAAAAAGAAGCTGTTCTCTGAGTCCTAGTATGTATGCAAATAGATGCTAATATACACCTGTCTTCCTAGCAAGACAAAGTTGGCCTGAAAGCAATGGCTCAGAGAGAGCTGATTATATATCATTAGGTGGAAGGTTGGCATGTCTCACAGCAAGTCTTTAAGAGAGCTGCTTTTCCTACATTGGTCAGAGAGAAACTCAGATTGTTTTCCGTAAGAAATCCTGTATCATATTTTGTTTTGCTTGTCACCAACCAGCAAAGTATTGAAATATTCTTTCTGACCAAGCATTTTTTTTCTCTGGCAGCATAAACTGGATGCCAGTGTTACTCTGTGCTTCAGTCTTACTGCAATGATTATATTAGATATATTCCTATATATTAAAACTATTCAATTTCTTATTGCTGCTCTTAAAACTGTCATGTACAATATCGCAGAGTTCCACACTGGAAACGCATTGTTGATAAGATAAAATATTAAATAACAATTGAAGAGAAGAAACAGAGGAATAAAGAAATAGAGTTGCAACTCTAGAGAAGGAAAAATTAGTTATGTTTAAAATACATGTGGCCAGTAGCCACTTTTGAAAACATAATCAATTATAATTTATGGACTGTAATTACAGAAGTCCAAAATTCAATACCAGCAGGATCATTTGATTTCATCCTGGTCAGTTTTATATTAAATATAAAATATAGGTTCCTCTTGACTAACTCTAGTGTAGATATTGTCTTCACAGAAGAGGACATTTCAGAGTTTCCTTACAACTCTTTTGTCCAGGTGGAAGGGTTTGTCCTCTCCATATACAGCTAAGACAGTTCCTGAGAGTACAGGCTGACTCTATGTAGAAATGGGTTTTGCAATGTGAAGGATAACTGTATTTCGGTGTTTGTTTTCCTCTTGAACAGAAAGAAAAATGCAATATCGGCATTTTTTCAAGATCTACTTTTCCCCTCCCCACAGGGATTTCAGAACAAGAATGTTTGGAAATGTCAGAAGGTCTTTTGGGAGCTCAGGTTAACACTGCTGACCTGCAAGCTGCCAGGGCACAGGGCAGTGACGCTGCTGAGTCACACTCACCTTTTCTCCTCCAGCCCTTGCTCCCTGCATGAACTCTACTCATTGAGGTCTCGATCCCAGCTGAGCCACCACACACCAGCAAGGTGGCTGCAGATCCCACCACCCATTCAAGAGGGCAGTTCCCTCAGATCCCCCCGAGTTCCCCACCAAAAGCCTCACTAAAGTCAGGGCAAAGGCTGCATGTCTTCTTTCACAAGTATCTTCTCAGGATGTGGTGCAGAAACATACCCTGTGTCCTGCCTTGAGCTGCCCCTTCTCCACACAGAAGAAAAAGGCTGTTTTCAACCTGCAACTCTCTGACTCACCAGCCCAGCACTTGACTCTTTTCTGGAACAAAACCATTACCCAGAAGCTTTCTTTCTGTCCTTGCTCTCTACCAGTAGCCCTAAGATTCCCCTACCTTACAGCTTCAACACAAATTCAGATTTCCACAAGGAGTGGGGGATGACAAGTTCCTTTTTTATTTCATTTTGATGCTTGTTTCCAGTCCTGAGTTCCTTTTGAAGATGATGGTGGGGAGAAAGACAGGAAAAGTCATGTGTTTAATTCTCTGTTTTGGAGAACTTGTTGACATATCTGTATACTTAATATAGTGCATCATATAAGGGTAAGACCAGCTGTCTGCCACATCTGCAGTAGCTTCCATGTGATGTGGCAGTGCCTGCACATATGCACCTGTAGTGACAAACTGGGAGTACCTTAAAGGCCCCAGTTTTACCTATTTTGAGGCACTTACTTTTACCTGTGTAGTTCACAGGATTTGCTACCATCTATGTACAAAGCACATCCGTGGTTTTGTAATAATTATGAATAATAATGATACACATTGAAAGAAAGGCCTTTAAAAGACTTATGATTTAGATCAAAGCACTCCATCATAACAGTATTAATACATAATGTGCTTCCAAGACTGAAAAAATTGCGTACCCCATGGAAGTATTTGCAGACCTTTGAAAAACCTCTGGGCTGGTAGATTGCCATATATGTCTGTAAATATGTAGGGACTTGGATATAACTCTTGATAGTCTTAATTGGTTCACCAATTACTTTTAAAAAAGAGTATACTCTGTTGTTATTCAGGATAGCTCATCAAATCTTCTACTATGCAGAAAAATACCATTTTGCTTAATGGTTTTCTCACAGATTATAGATAAAATAATGTGTCTGCATGTTAGTGTCCAAGAATCAAAAGCTGAGCTCAAAAACACAAAAATGGCTTGTTAGTTTTAACAATGCTTTGAAAATTATTGGAATAAATACATATGGGTACTTCATTTTCCATAGGAAAGTCCAATGAAAGTTAGGGGAAAAAAAAAAAGGAATTCAAAACCCAAATCATCCTGTTTAGCATGAAGAACCTATGCCATAGCTGCCTCTCTGCATGGCCATGTCAAGGGTATGGTAGTAATAATAATGGAATTATTTTTGAAAGGCAACTTAAAAATAGTTTCCCTTTGTATTGTGATACACTGTAAGGCATGATATATGTTTAATCATGTCAATACAAAAGTTTTTTCTTATCTTTCAGAAACAGCAATGGTGAAGGGGGGATTTCTAAACACCTAACACTAACTTATCACAAACTAAGGTATTTTGAAGACTTATGGTGTCCATTCTCCCCCCATTAAACCCTGGCTGGCATCAGATGCAGAGAAGTCCACCCAGCCAATTAACTACAGAGAAGAGGGGAGTCTCACTCTCTCTCTCTCTCTTATGGTGCTGTATATGCCTTTTTCACAGACAAAATGGATGTATGTCCCTTGGTGCAAAGCCACATCTTGAAAATCTCCTCACCTGCTAAAATAGCCCAAACACCAGGCTATTGGGACAGGGTCCTTCTCACCCTCAATTCTTGCATTTCTGATTCTGTCACTGCCCAGAATGAACAACGGACAGTCAAACCCAACACCTCGCTCTTATCATCAAGCGGGAGGCATCTCTTAAGCAGCAAGTTCAAACTGGGCAACAGCTGAGGAGAGCTCATAATCCAGGTGTCCCACAAGGACAAGCACCCAAACCACTGGACTGCTGTGCAAAAGGACACAACCTCTTTCTTCTTCATCTCCCATCTGTGCTCAAAGGATGCCTCAATGTTCTGAGAGTTGAAAGGACCCAAAAGTCCACAGAAAAGCCCCAAGTGTAGCATGTCACATATTCCTATGCCTAATATTTCCAATTGCCTGGCTTTATATGGCCCTTGTGCAGACCCTTACACAATCAGTAGACGGACCGTGTTGCACAATGGGCCTTTAGAACTACCCCCTAGAAGCACTTGTTTTCACTGATAATACAAAGAGACACGGCACCAAAGTGTGTGCCCTCTGGGAACAAAGCTATCCTTTTCAGGTGCCACAATGCCTGGCATAGGAAGTCACAAGAGACAGTCTGAAAATGGCACAAAGCCACAGTGTGTAACTAAGCAGAGACATTTCCGAACAGTTGAATATTGCAAAGGAGAATCTAGAAAGAAGTCTGAGATCTAAATGGACTGAACAATTCAGCCCATTTCCTATTACTCTTATTTATACAAGAATGACAGTAGGAATGATTGTCTTTCAGTTCTACCTC
This sequence comes from Phaethon lepturus, assembly GCF_000687285.1. NCBI lineage: Eukaryota > Metazoa > Chordata > Aves > Phaethontiformes > Phaethontidae > Phaethon > Phaethon lepturus. The sequence goes on along the minus strand of NW_010553951.1, from coordinate 5,042 downwards.
TTTCTTCTTACACTGTGAGTGCACACATAAAAACATAGCTATCAAAGATCATTATCGCATATGTTCAAACACTTGTTCCTGTTTGAAGAATCTAACTACTTCTGAATGATAAATCCCTTGCCATCTACCTTCAACAATATCAGGAGCTGTTAGCAGGCAATTCGTAAAGAGGAGAGGGAGAAAACATTTGCTGAATAGAATCATAGAAGAGTTGGAAGGGACCTTTAAAGGTCACCTAATCCAACCCCTCTGCAGTGAGCAGGGACATCTTCCACTACACCAGGTTGCTCAGAGCCCAGTCCAACCTGACCTTGAATCTTTTCAGGGATGGGGCATCTACCACCTCTCGGGACAACCTGTGCCAGTGTTTCACCACCCTCATTGGGAAAAATTTCTTCCTTAGATCTAGTCTGAATCTACCCTCTTTTAGTTTAAAACCATTACCCCTTGTCCTATCGCAACAGGCCCTGTTAAAAAGTCTGTCCCCATCCTTCTTATAAGCCCCCTTTAAGTACTGGGATGCTGCAATAAGGTCTTCCTGGAGCCTTCTCTTCTCGAGGCTGAACAACCCCAACTCTCTCAGCCTTTCGTCAAGGAGAGGTGTTCCATCACTCTCATCATCTTTGTGGTTCTCCTCTGGACCCTCTACAACAAGTCCATGTCTTTCCTGTGCTGAGGGCTCCAGAGCTGGACGCAGGACTCCAGGTGGGGTCTCACCAGAGCACAGTAGAGGGGCAGAATCACCTCCCTCAACCTGCTGGCCACGATTCTTTTTATGCATCCCAGGAAACCCTTGGCTTTCTGGGCTGCAAATGCACATTTCTGGCTCATGCCCAGCTTTTCATCCACCAGTACCCCCAAGTCCTTCTCAGCAGGGCTGCTCTCGATCCCTTCATCCCCCAGCCTGTATTGATACTGGGGGTTGCCCTGACCCAGGTGCAGGACCCTGCACGTGGCCCTGTTGAACCTCATGAGATTCACACAGGCCCATTCCTCGAGCTTGTCCAAGTCCTTCTGGATGGCATCCCATCCCTCAGGTGTGTCAACTGCACCACTCAGCTTGGTGTCATCTGCAAACTTGCTGAGGGTGCACTTGATCCCACTGTCTGTCATTATTGAAGATATTGGAGTAATGGTCCCATTACGGACCCCTGAGGGACAGCACCCGTCACTGATTTTCATCTGGACATTGAGCAATTGACCACTTCCCTCTGGATGCGACCATCCAACCAATCCCTCATTCACCCAACAGTCCAACCATCAAATCCATATCTCTCCAATTTGGAGAGAAGGATGTTGTGGAGGACCGTGTCAAAGGCCTTACAGAAGTCCAGATAGGTGACATCAGTAGCTCTTTGTCTGCTGATGTGGTCACTCCATCACAGAAGGCCACTAGGTTGGTCAGGCAGGACTTGCCCTTGGTGAAGCCATGCTGGCTGTCTTGAATCACCTCCCTGTCCTCCTTGTGCCTTAGCATAGCTTCTAGGAGGATCTGTTCCATGATCTTCCCAGGCACAGAGGTGAGGCTGACAGGTTGGTAGTTCCCAGGGTCCTCCTTGCTACCCTTTTTAAAAATGGGTGCAATGTTACCCTTTTTCCAGTCTCCAGAGACTTCACCTGACTGCCAGGACTTTTCAAATATCATGGAGAGTGGCTTGGCAACTGCATCAGCCAATTCCCTCAGGACTCTAGGGTGCATCTTGTCAGACCCCACAGACATATATATGTTCAGGTTCCTCAGGTGGTCTCAAACCCAGTCTTCTCTTACAGTGGGAGGGACTTTGCTCCTCCAGTCCCTGTCTTGCAGTCCATCCCCTCGAGAGGTGTAGGAAGAGAGATTGCCAGTGAAGACTGAGGCAAAGAAGTTGTGAAGTAGCTCAGCCTTCTCCTCATCTGTTGTTACTGGTTTGCCAGTCTTGGTCATTGCAGTGGTACGCTTTCTTTGACCTTCCTCTTCTGGCTGACATACCTGTAGAAGCCCTTATTATTATTTGTATCCCTTGCCAAGTTCAGCTCCAGCGATGCCTTGGCGTTCCTACACAGCCAGGCAGCGTCTCTGTACTGTTTATTGCAAAAAGCTTGCCCAGTTCTCAAGTTAGCAGTTTTTTGATGAGATGCAGAAAAGCTGGCTGCATGGGGATAAGAGACATGACCTAACAGATAATTTCAAGGCACCAAAGGTTTACTTCATTATAACATGGGACATCAAGACAGTTTTTACAAGATACCAGATGTCTCTTCCAGGTGGATTTTAATGTAACACAACCAATTTTACAGACTCACATTATACCACAGCCTATTGCTGCCTTCACAGTCTAAACACATCCTGGTAATTCATTCCTGCAGAAACAACCAGCAGCTAAACCATTTTGGGAACTTCAGGTGTCCTGAGACCACTGAGGAATGTACATAGCATAGGAACGTGAAAATGGTTATCCTAAAGACAGGATATCAGAGCAGAGGTCTATCCAGTGCAGGATCCTATTTCTGACAGCAGATGCTTAGGCAAAGGGAATATGAACAAGGCAAGCATATCCAGTCTATCCCCAGTCTGACCCTTCCAGCTTGCAGAGATTTAAAGATTTCTGGAGTGGAAGGTTTCATCTGGATGATAACGATTCACGGCTACCAATGCCCTTTTCCTCTACAAATCTGTTCCTTTTATACTCAACGTCCTTTGTGAGGTAACAGGTAGCCATCACATTCCTCCCTCCCCCTTTTAGTTGTCTTATTTCCAGCCTTTGTGAGCTAGTGGGCCTGCTCCTCGGTTACAGTGCCATTGTAACCCCTAACATCCCGGCTAGGGGCAATGAAGCCCAGAAATTCACTGTCACCACAAAGTCTTTCCTACTTTAGTCTCAGACAAGAGCTACCATGCTGACCCCATGAGATATGCCTTCCTGTACAGAAACTAAGGGGGGAGCAGTGAATCCCAACCTAATCTATCACAGGGAGAGGATACGGTTCCAGCTTATCACTCTGGGTGTGTGGAGACCTAATTAGGGAGAGGTTAAAATAAATATCATCATTCAGTTACAAACTGGAGATGAAGGATGGAGGCAATATTTATATATGCATTGTGTAAAGATATTCTTTCTCAGATTTTTAATTTGTCTTTGAAGTTCCCCACAAGCAGCAGGAACCCTGCCCCTAATACTGGTGCAGGTGACCTTTCTTATAAAGCCTTGCACCCTACTATAATTGCCAAGACCCACAAAGGAGAAATAGAGCACTTTGCCATTAAAATGCATGGAACAGTTTTGGGCTGTTCACACAGGATGCCTATCCAATAAAGACTATTTTCAGTAATTGGTATTAAACAGAGTCTCCTTCACCAGCCAGGGAAGAGCATCTGAATGGCAAGGATCTTAATTTTCAGGTGTTCTGGCAGCACAAAAGGCCTTGAAAGTATGTGCCATTTTGATGACCCTTAAAAATCTTCCAGTCTCATTGAAGTGCAGGTTACTTCTTTATGCCATCAGTCTAAAGGGTGCTGAATTCCTTTCCTCTGCTAGGTGCATTCCTAAAGCAAGGTCAAAATAAAGTACTAAATTGTAGAGTTATCTCCCTTTTTCTAAATACCCTGAACGTTAGCAGTAACGAAGACCTCAAAAATGCATATGCTTTATGCTCCATTGGGCCTCTGAAGCATAGCATGGTACAGAACTGCACACCCCAAGGATGTGACTAGCAAATCTTGTGCCTCTGTGGAGTTACCCAGCATGCAGAGAACACCTCTGCTTTCCTGAGACATCCAGCCACCCATGGCACAGGGCAGGGCAGCCGTCTACATGACCCAAAGGGAGTTCCCTTCTGGAACAAGGAACAGATCAAAAATGACGTGACCTTTTGCTCCGCTGCTGCCCTTACGCCTGCTGTAAGCTGTGATATCGAGGTTTACGCAATTCTTTGGGGCTTTTTCGGCACCACGGTACATCGCACTGGTTGGAATTTCTAGTGGGTTCTGATGCCTAGAGGCACTTACCTGTATCATATCTACTCAGCCAAGGAGCGAGACCCCCCCGCCCTTTTATTTTTTTTTTTTAATTGTAAAGAAAGGTCTGGCTTAATTTTGAGATTTCAGAGTGAACCAGCAGGCTTGGTGTTAGGAAAGAGGTCTTGCTATCTTTTGGACTGAAAAACATTTTGTGGAAATTGGTAATGCCATGCAGCCCCGTTGCAGTTAAATCCCTTTTCTGATCTTAAAAGCATCTCTGCCAACGCAGAAGCTAGTTTGTTCCATCTTTTGACAGTCTACCTGCAAGAATCTTTCCTTGGAATATATGAAACATATTTTACATTAGAAATAGAGGCTTACATAATACTAAACCCCTTTTAAGCAAGAACTATAGAGCTAAAAAAAAAAGCACATTTTTCAGTCAAGCATTACAGGAACAAAATAACTGATTATTCAAAGACTTTCTCATCGCTTCTTGAATAATAAGTGATTTTTTAAATAAAATGGGTCATTACTTTCTCAGAAACATTGCAAAATTTTACCTATATTGTCTCTTTTCTTCAGCAAAAGCTAGACTGGGTCAAGAATTTTCTTAATTGTTTTAAGACAATTATGGTACGCTGGTCTCAGGACATTATAACCTTACCTTGGAATCAGCAATATTCCCTGTTTGGTGCCAAGCC
>NW_010553951.1:0-382 GCF_000687285.1 Phaethon lepturus | reverse complement strand
AAAGCCACACCTGGCTGCCTGTTCCTATTTTGGAGAAATTTCCCCTTGAGAGGAAACTTTCTGAGGGTGGAATGATGGAGAACATCCACAGAGAGAGGCATTTTGCAGCCTTCCTAGGGCAACTACATGTTGTAAACTAACAACAGTTTTATGGGGGTCGAAATCTGAGGGTGAGCTGTACTGATTTTAACTCAACCATACATAATTTATTGCAAAAGCGGATGAAAGATCATTTTACAACAACAAACAGGAGACTGATCAAAGCACAAGGGAAAAAAAGAAGTCTTTGAAAAGAGATGAGTTTAAAAATACATACTCCACAGAGAAGTAGAACACCCTCAAAGCCACCACATAATAATAATAATAATAATAACAATAATAA
>NW_010553950.1:0-16571 GCF_000687285.1 Phaethon lepturus | reverse complement strand
TTTAAATTCCCTTGTTCACAGAGCATGGCCGTGACGTATCCACTCCGCTCCACCCTCCATGCAATCTCTCCTAGGGTCAGCACACCAAGTTCCCCTGATGTTGCCAACATCTAGGGTTGCCTAGGGAATTGCCATGGCACAGACTCATTGTACACTAGTTACGTTCCACCCTGTTTCAATGCTGTTCTTAGAGGGTAAATTTCCAAATTGCCCCTCAGTGATTACTTCACACCCATCCAGAGGGCAGTGGTCAGTCTCCAGATGGAGATCGGTGACAAATGGTGTCCCTCAGCTGTCTGTACTGGGACCAGTACTCTTTAATGTCTTCATCAGTGACATACACAATGTGATCGAGTGTGCTCTCAGCAAGTTTGCAGATGACACCAAGCTAAGTTGTGCAGTTGACACACGTGAGGAATGGGCCTGTGTGAACACTATGAGGTTCAACAAGGTCAAGTGCAGAGTCCTGCACCTGGGTTGGGGCAACACCCTGTATCGATACAGGCTGAGGGATAAAGGGATTGAGAGCAGCCCTGTCAAGAAGGACTTAGGGATGCTGGTGAATGAAAAGCTTGACATGAGACAGCAATGTATGCTTGCAGCCCAGAAGGCCAACCATATCCTGGGCTACATCCAAAGAAATGTAGCCAGCAGATGCAGGGAGGTGATGCTGCCCCTCTGCTCTGCTCTGGTGAGACCCCGCCTGCAGTATTGCATCCAGCTCTGGAGCCCTCAGCACAGGAAAGACATGGAGCTGTTGGAGTGGGTCCAGGGGAAGGCCACAAAAATGGTCAGATGGATGGAAAACCTCTCCTATGAGGACAGGCTGAGAAAGTTGAGACTGCTCAGCCTGGAAAAGAGAAGGCTCTGGCGAGACCATATTGCAGCCTTTCAGTACTTAAAGGAAGCTTGTAAGAAAGATAGGGACAGACTTTTTAGCAGGACTTGTAGCAAAGGAGCAATGGTTTTAAACTAAGAGAGGGTTGGTTCAGACTAGATATAAGGAAGAAATTTTTCATAATGAGGGTGGTTAAACACTGGCACGGATTGCCCAGAGAGGTGGTAGATGCGCCATCCCTGGAAACGTTCAAGGTCAGGTTGGACGGGGATCTGTGCGATCAGATCTATTTGAAGATGTCCCTGCTCATTGCAAGAAGGCTGGACTAGATGACCTTTAAAGGTCCCTTCCAACCCAAAGATTCTATGATTCCATGAATTTTTGGTTGAATAAGGATTTCAGGATTGTGACCACACTATGCATCAAAGGAGGATAAAAGATCAATGCATTAAAAAAACTATTAGATTAATGAGTGCCAGTGGGAATGTTTTTAAAGTGGAATGTTTGCCAGGATGCCATTGTGCCCATATTTTGCAGCTATACAGGATCTTTCATATTTCATATAGCTCTGTTCAAATCACATAACAAAATGTTTGAAATACAAGAAGTAAGATGTGTCCCTGGTTTGTTTTTTTGTGGGTTGCATTAGTGTTGCTGAAATCAGAGTTGTTTCATCTGAAGATATTTACCTATGTATCTTAAAACACTATGAGATCTTGGAATATCATTCAGTAGCAATCCAAACATATACCAAACAGTCATTTTGGTACATGTGCTTACTGCCTTTCTCCAGAAAATTATAGCATATAGCTTATAACATGAGAAGTAGAAGTCACTCTATCAAGAATGACACTGTGGTTACAGAAAATATCTTATTAAGAAGTTTCAATTAATTCCTATCCATAGGGTCCATTCTCTCCACAGTTTCATTTGTCAAACTAGCAGCTATGAAGTACTTTAATGGATTTTGGGATTCAGCCTCTGTGAAATGAATATAACCCTGATTGCATTTTCAGTGAAAGCAGCAATGCAAGATTGCAATCTGAAAAGTTGAATCTGGTGGGTACTGAGTTCCTAGGTCCTTTGGTACACAGTTAAGTCCAATATAGATTCTTGATACATGAAATGCTTGTCAGCAAAGAAAGCAGGTGATTTGATATGTTTATCAAATATGGTGCACAAGACAGACTTTCCTGTGTAATAAATACATACTCTAACTTCAAGAAGCAGACCACATATTAGAATATCCCTCACTTCTAGCATTATCTCATCTGTGATTGACCATGGGCTAGATATATGAAAAAATGGAGGTTTTGGACAAGTAACAGTTGCTTTTTATAACATATATCAAGGGTACCTTAGAGAGCCAAGGAACTTGATAAAGATACACTATTTTTATTTTAAACATTTGTTATATTCCTAGTTTGTATATGGTAACACTCTTGAGTGGGGAGGCAAAGTGAAAATCAAGCAGGCATTTTGGGAATATGGTAAACTAAGTAACAAGAATAATAAAATCCATGGCTACATTTATAGCCTGGATTGTATAGAGCACCTTACTGTGCTCTGTGCTTATTATCTATGCTATGTGAGTCCTGAACCAACTCTAGCTCAACTGATCTAAGAGTTGGGGTTTGTTCCCAAAGCTGAAGCACAAAGCCTGTGCAGCCACAGATGCAAGTTTCATTTCTGAGACTTGATTAGAATGTAGTCCTTACCCTGCTGCAAACTGGTAATGCTAGGTAAGCCACTTGGTTTCTCTCTTGTGGCAAGCATATGCCTTTGTGAATATAAGTTCTAATATTATCTTTGCTTGGTTAGAAGTTATAGGCATTGTTGTGGTTTATGTTTTATTAAGTACATGGACTTTTTGAAGTGCTAAAATAAGTTGGCTTGCTGTTCACTGTCGGAAAGACCAACACACGTTTGGCACACCTGAACATCTGAATGTTTTCCAGGTGCCTTGACACTAATAGGAATATAACACATTTTATTCTTTAAACAATGAGAAAGTCCTTGCTCAATTAATATCATGTAAAATGAGAATAAAAAATGTAAAATATGATTTCATTAAACAGGTATCTTTGCCAGATGACTAAGTGCAAAGTGCCTTTTATGGATTATAGTGTAATACTTGTGCTGCCCAGGCTTGTATGTTAGGGTTTTCATGCAACATAAATGTTAAAGGAACTCCTCTCCACATTGGTCTGAAGTCTCAAGTAAGTGTCCATATGGATGAATAGGCATTAAAAGACTTGAGAAACCTATTCTGCTAAGATTTATTAATCAAATATACAAGTTAATATATTCTGGTGAATTAGAAAACTTGTCTCCTGTGTGCTTTCAGAAGAAAATAGTCCCATTTTATTTTGTGAAAAGAAGCGGGACTGTAGCCACTGCACCTCTGCATTGCCTGGAATTGGGTCCTTGGTAGAGTAAGCACCAGAGAGCTAGAGATCTGATTTCAACAGGGAACAATTAAGTCCTCTTTCCCACTCTGCAGGCCAAAAGTGCTTGATATACGTCCAGCTACCTAAAGAGGGTTGAGGATAAAGATCAACAGGAGTAAGTTTAAAGATGCATCCTGAAGTTTACAGCAATTCTGGTATAGTTGAGAGTGTGCTAGGTGGATTCCAGACTGCCTTGTGTTCTTGCATTTTATAATGTATATACTACAGAGATCAATACTGCAGGGAAACCTACACAGATAAGTTTTATTTAAATGTATACATACAAGCTTCCAACTGAGGCCACTGTCTTTGATCTAAGAGTGCATTCATGTTTAATAGCCCCAGGACATTTCACACAAGTGCTGGAGCAACTGTTGCTTCTCCTTGGAGCAACTGTTCACCTTGACTAAACTCAAGGTTGAGCCATAATTTTCAGTCTATTCAATTTTCCTAAGTTTAGTTGTATATCATATGCAGCTTCACTGGGGCACAATATCATGATATCATCACTCATGAGGTGATGAGCTTCTTTAGCACTCCCAGGAGTCAACAGGAATTCATGTGGTTACTCCAAATTTTAGACAGAAGTTGTCCTGAGTAGGTCCTTGCTACTTGAAGTCACAGAAATAAAGGTGTATGTTAGAGAATTACTTTGTTTTAGTTTATAGAAGATCATATTTCAGTTGTGGATGATTAAAATGCCATGTGTATTTGATACAAGTCTGTAAACGGACTAATAACCCTTGAGATTAAAGGCATCATATCAGAAATTATTTAATGAGTTCTCCAAATTTAACATGTAGTTACTCTCTGACATTATTAGTTAGCAAATTCTGCATGACTTACTGGGCCTGTTGTAATGAAAATCGCAAGCATATTGACTGTTCAGGAACAGCGCTGTCACCCTGAAAGGAGAATTGATATTAAGACATTCTTTTCTACTGAAAACATTGCTAATTTACAAGCAGTTGGTCTGCTGTAATTTGGCTTCACCCTGAACTCTGTTTCCAATTGCTGCAGACCTAAAAATATAGAAAATAATGCACCTCGATGAAAAAAAGTTTTTCTGATTTTTGTTTCTGTTTTTAATGGGTTGATTCAATGAGTGTGATAGAATCCATGCACCGATATATACCAGGGGCAACTCAGATGGAAAGAAGCTTGGCAGAAAAGGACCTAGGGGTCCTGGTGGTCAACCTTGCGGCAAAGATATCCTTGGCTGCATTAGACAAAGCACTGCCAGAGGTGGAGGAAGGTGATCCTTTCCCTCTGCTCAGGACTGGTAAGGCTACACCTGGAGTCCTGGGTCCGGTTCTGGGCTCCCCAGTGCAATAGAGACATGAATATATTAGTGAGACTTCAACAGAGGGCAACAAGGTCATTTAAGGTACTGGATCACCTTGAGATGAGGAAAAGCTGAGAGAGCTGGGACTGTTTGGACTAGAGAAGTGAAGGCTCAGTATAGTTAAATACCTGAAGGGATGGTGCAAAGAGGATGGAGCTAGGCTCTTTTCAGTGGTGCCCACTGACAGGACCAGAGTCAATAGGCGCAGTTTGAAACATCGGAGCTTCTGTCTGAACTCAAGGAAACACTTTTTTGCTCTGGGAGGGACTGAGCACTGGGTCAGGTTGCCTCCATCCTTGAAGATATTAAAAACCACCTAGACACAGTCCTGGGCTGCTAGCTTTATGTGGCTCTGCTTGAGCAGGGTGATTGGACAAGATGACCTCCAAGAGGTCCTCTCCCACCTCAGCCATTCTGTGATTCTGTGATTAAAAAAAGTGTAGGTCAGTATCAGAGTCACTGTCCACACCATATCAATCCCCACCTCACCTCGTCATTGTCAAAGAGACTTCTCTTTCCAGAATATGGCATCATTCTGAGAGGAGAAAACCTGGCCATAAAAACTGTTGAGATGCTTACATTAGCTATAGCTGTGCGCTGCAGTCCGTCATGGATGTGGACTGAATGCTTTGGAGTCGATGACATATATGTTTACTTGATGTCTAATCACAAATATTTTAAATTTTTAATGTTATCTCATTGAGAAAATTTCACAGACAGTAAAAATTCAAGCTTAGATATAGCTACTTGTCCCATTGGACTGTTCTGTGCTGTTAAATCATCATATTTTTACTTGGAAATTTAAGAAGAAAAGTCTTAGGAAGGGAATTTAATTTTTCTGTGTGTAACTTCAGCATCTGAGACAACTCACAGATGATGTGTAGTGCAGAGCTTCCTGAAATCTGCAATATTTATCTTCTTCTAGGTTTTTTTTCTTTTCCACTGGAAAAGTGTTTTCTTACCCTCACATCTAAAACCTTGCTTCTAAAACCTGGCATGCTGTTTGAAGTATGATGAGGTACCAAATGCATTTAACTCCTGAATTCTTTTGGAATATATCCTGGGAAATTATACCAGCTCTGATATTTTTAGCTGAAAAGCGGCTGAAATGATAACTGTAATTTGGTCTTTGCAATAATCCTCATTTTAGCTATATCCTGTTATATAGGGATCTTAATAGAGTTTTATTTTTATCTGTTAGAATATCAGCCCTGTACCTGTCACCCCCATTACCTTGACATAGCAGGTGAAGAAGGCAGAAAGTATTTATAAGCACATACATACAATTCTTTTTGCTAAGGTAGCTAATGATATATCCATATGCATAACTTCAATGAACTTAGAACAATAATTTAGTCACTAGTTGCTAGAATTTTTTGCTATTAAACATCAGAAAAAGAAGTTTTCTCTTTTGAGTGGTTTTGCAAAATTTTATTTCAGTATGCGTGCATGATCTCTGCTTAATGATTGGAGAATTCTTGAATAGGACTTATTTTGACATTTTCTGTAAGTTAACTACTCAAGTCAGTTAGTGTGGCAGAAAACACAGCAGATTGGAAAAGCTGAGATATTGAAGTCTTGGAAAGTTCATTACCACAAATTCATTACCAAATTAAATTTGCATTTAAATATTCTGTTTAGTATTTTGGATAATATTTTTTTTTTTGTAGTCTAGTGATATTTTATCCTGCCACTGTGAAAGAATTAGCTGCTTTGCTGGTTGATACTGCCTGAGACAGCATTCAGGTCTTTTACTCCTTATCCAGGATTTACTGACTTCTGTAGACAATGTACCACACAGTAACTCCTAAGGTATTTTGTTGTCATATGGTGGTTCCTTTCTCAGAGGTTCTGCATCATTCATTATCCCGTTTTCTCCAGAGCTTTGGATAAGTACATTTAAAAGTATTAAAATCCTTGTCCAGATTTTTTTTTTTTTTCAGGCTGAAAATGCTCTTGAATTTCTATGAACAGTCTTGAAAAACTGGGGTTTTGTGTGTTTTGGTTTTTTATTTTTTTCTTTAATTTCTACCAAACTTTAATTATAGGATAATTTCTATTCTCTGTACTTTATTTAAGTGCAAAATATTTCTTAAGGTTGCCGTGAGGAGGCAATCTCACCCTTCACATCTTATCAAAGCATAAACTGGTTGACAAGAGAGTGATCTCAGATTCTGCTCTAATAATTCTGGAACCTCATGGATGGACTTTTATTTGACCCACAGTCCAGGCATTTTCAGCATCTAATACAGAAGGTTACCTTCTTTTAGAAGTAATAGCTTCTTTGTGACAAAGCTGTGAAATCCAGACCAGTGCCATCAGCAAAACTGTGCAACTTAATTTTCCATGTGGAATGCAGTGGCACGGTGCTTTCTAAACATGATAAAACACTTGGAAATTAAAAGAACAGTCCATAGGTTAGTTACTTTTATCAGAGCAACACACAGATGGAGATACTGATTTCATATTTTTACTCAACTTGTGAATGAATTTGGTTAGGTAATTTACTTTATTCAGCCTATCTCACCCTGTGTAAAATACTATTTGCTGCTTTATAGTATTTTGTAATTTTCATATGACTTTTGTTTTATAAGGAAACCTCCTCTTTCAATTTCTTATTTTGGGTAGATACACTTTCTCAGACACTGTGTTTCTGGAATGTTTTCCTGGATGATGCCAGTAAATACATTTAACACTGAGATGGAAGGATTCTTGTCTGAAAACTAAATACACATTTAATGGTACTCATATTTTGATGCCTCTAGCTACTGTGTCTTATGGAAAGATTTAGGGTTTTTTTTCCAGTTACAACATTTTCTGTTTTCCACAGTAAGTGAACATAGTTCTGAAGGAATCCACATATGAATAGCACAGATGTTACATTTGAAGGTAGGATGTTTTAAATGTTTACATGGTTACCATATGTTTGATATTTGTGCATCCAATATTTCCTTTCCACAATAGTAAAAAAATCAGCCTTTAGACTGTGATATTTAACTTTTCCCCCAGTGGACCTGCTGTATAGGTTTTGAACTTTACCTTTAAAGGTTTGTCTTTTACATCTTCATGTGAAATTTTGACTGCAATAAGTGTAATAAGTGATTGTGCTTTCCATTGTATAAAAAACCTTCACCAAATATTTCAGGAAAATTTGCAATGTTTGACTGAAAGAAAACATAAAGAAACTTTGCATAACACTATGGAAATAACTTGAATGTTAGCTCAACCAAGAGAAATTTATGATGAATTTGCCAGTGTGTATTTTATGTTATTTGTGGAATTAAAACCATTACTATAGCCTAATCTAATGACCAGTAAACAGTGTGGGATTATTTACAATTAGTGACAACACACATGCATAAACTTAATTTTAAGCATGTGGATAGCACCGTGTATCCAGGAAGCATTTGTCTTGCCCTACCTAAGTTCTTTTTTTATGTTTGTAACCAGTGCGTTCAGAGAAATATTTGTGTATAAGAAGAAGGTGAAACATGTGGACAAAGTACCTGATGCAAAACCAAGCAGCTGTTTTGGTGTTTTATCTGACAAATACAAGGTTCAAACATAACTCCCATATTATTACTTTCCATTTAGTTGACTTTGAGGAAAAAAAGTATTGAATCACTAGCCCTAGGACCAAACTGCTTTTTTTATTGTTTTATTTAGTTTTTTTCCAAGATATATTGCTGCTCAGCATTTGTTAAACGAACATGTGTTTGTTCTGAATGGTTTATAGAGCTTGAGAAAATCCCATAATCTTTGTAATGGGCTCCTTGGGCATGTGTTTGACACGTATAAGAAACTAGCAACCACTGAACATTCTCTACACTTGACATGATCTGTTGATGGCAATCCTCTGAAGCTTAGCTGCTGAAATGCCATCTAGTGCAGGAAACATGAAATTCAGTAATTCCTGAAGGACTCTTAAATTAAATCTTTAATAATGAAGCTTGACTTAGTTCAGTTATTATTGAATATTGCATCAGCTGTGAGAAAACTTAATTTTGTAATTTTGTTTTATTACTATGGGCAGCTGGTTTACAAAAAGCGATTTAGCACTTATGGTTTCTTCTAACCGGAGTCCAAAAGGGCAAAGTCTGTCTGTTGTGCCACTGCCTGTCAAGGGTCACCTTGCTGGCACTGCCATGACTGAACTGCTTTTATCCATTGCATTTTATATAGCCACAGTCTTTCCCTTGCGTATGCCCTGGTGTGTGGCTGGCACCAGAACATGTTATCAGCTTTTTATGTATGTGGTGTTGTGAAGGTCCTCTCATATGGCCCTTTCCTGGAAACACATCTTACTCTTCACATTTCCAGCACTCCCAGTGTGACAGCACAGGATACTGCACTCCCCGATACATTGGTTTGACTTTGGGATGCAAAGAGTGGGAATGAAATTCCAATGTTTCTGAAGAACAGATGGGTGAAAAGCCAAGACAGAGAACTGAGGCAAGTAGTAATCCACTCATCTTTTGTAGGTAATGCCTGGTTCCTTCAAGGCAACGGGAAATGAAAGGTGGCAGTCTGCCTTTTTGGGTATTGGACTGCAGTTTTATAATGAATTTAATTGGTCTTTCTCATTATATTGTGAAGTCAAAGGAGAGGGAAAGTACAAGCTCAATTTACACCTATTTGTGTAAAGCAAGGGAATTTATTAGGACCTAATTCTCTTATCAGTAATATTTTTAAGATTATTTTGGCAGAAGGGTAGGGAATTCATGGGATCCTGCATGTACTGCATGTTTGTACAGAAAGCAAAGCTACTGATTAACAGCCCTACATGATCCACTGTCTGAAGAACACATCTGTGGCCTGGGGTGGTGGATACTCCAGACTGGACCTGCACAGACTTTCTATGAGCTTGTCTTTTTTTTTTTTTGGTGGGGCAGAGAAATCCTAATGTAAAAATAATTTCTGTCAATTTAATAAATGTCATTAAAAACAGTCTGTGAAGCAGATAAAATGCATACTTTTAATAGACATATTTTGATGTACTGAAGATTTTATTCTGATTTTTTTGCTAAGTAAGCACAGAATAATTTCTAAATATAAGACTAACTCATAAATTACGTGATGAAAATGAGCTTTCCTGTACCTTTATACTGAATTGGTTTTTTTAATTTTAATTTTTCTTGTAGCATTTATGACCACTAGTGTAGGGAGCAACACTACACTGGCAAAGTGATGACCTACAACACTTAATGCATCAGGCTTTTTTTTTTAATTTCCAATTTGTAAGATTATGTTAAACCTTGGAGACTGTCAACAGAGAATGATAGCTGTTCATAAAACGGTTCAGTGACTTGGGATTTTAAATGAGCCTATAATCTTTTGGGGAATGGGTGCAAAATACTGAGGATATGACTCAATGTTATTGCTGATCCAGAAGGGAATTTGCTTCCTCTTCTCTGTCTTCTCTTGGGTTTTACGCTGCTTTCCCACACCTGTGGTGTTTGTTGGATTGCCGACATGGACCTGCCATTAAAGTTTGTGAGGTCTATTGTTACATTGGGCCAGCCAGCTGAATCAGTTCAGTTTCAGTTCTGATAAGTGTCAGAGAAAGCAGGATGGAGGTGTTGTCTCACAAGAGAGGTCTGGTACTTGGAGTGAAATAGGCCAATCTTACACACAGACCAGAGATATTTATTTATTTCATATTTGCACAGATACGGGTGCTAGGTGGTATTCCACAAAACTAGCACACCACACAAAGGAATTACAATGTATTTATCCTGTTACATGATTAGCAAAAACAGTGGAAAACCTGTACAAATTTACATTCATTGGTTAGTGATTACCATATCACTTGCTATTGGTTTGTTATATTTAAATTAGCTTCACTTGCCATGTAAATCAGCATGCATGCTGTTGGCAGGTTGGGGGGGAGCAATTTGCATAGTCCCTCAATAGATTCAGTGGTTGCGCGATCTCCCCCTGCTGCCTTTACGTTTACTCCAGTTACTGTGGATTTTGCTGACTTCATGAGAGTGGCATTCTTCTACCTTTGTCATCTTCCTTGTGGTAAGATGTTTCCTTTACCAGTCCTTCAAGTCCCTCTTACCTGTTCCTCCTCTGGAAGTTGGTGATTAGTAAGGCATACAAAGTAATCATACCTAAATTGAACAGTGTCACCGTTATCTAGGCATTAACCCAAAACCTATGGTTGTACTCAGTCTACAGAAGGAAGAAGGTAGCAAGAAGTCTCCTCCCAGCAGCAGCAAGAAAATATGTCGGCACCCAGTTATTTCATTATGTTGTACCTGAGATAATTCATCAGTGACTCAAGGCTGTGGCTCACATTTTATGGTACATATATTACAGAATCAGAGAATGATCAAGGTCAGAAAAGACATTTAAGATCATCAAGTCCAACCACCAACCCAACACCACCATGCCCACTAAACCATATCCTGAAGTGCCACATCTACACGTTTTTTTAATATTTCCAGTGATGGTGACTCCACCACCTCCCTAGGCAGCTTATTCCAATGTTTGATCACCCTCTCAGTAAAGAAATTTTTCCTAATACACAGTCTAAACCTCCCCTGGTGCAATTTGAGGCCATTTCCTCTCATTCTATCGCTAGTTACTTGGGAGAAGAGACCAACACCCACCTCACTACAATATCCTTTCAGGTAATTGTAGAGAGTGATAAGGTCTCCCCTCAGCCTCCTCTTCTCCAGACTAAACAACCCCAGTTCCCTCAGCCGCTCCTCGTAAAACTTGTTCTCCAGACCCTTCACCAGCTTCGTTGCCCTTCTTTGGACACATTCCAGCAACTCAATGTCCTTCTTGTAGTGAGGGGCCCAAAACTGAACGCAGTATTCGAAGTGTGGCCTCACCAGGGCCAAGTACAGGGGTATTGTATTATTATGTATATTTTATTATGATCAATGTGTTGTCCAAAAAGATGGATTTGTTATCCAGTGTGCAATAAGCCAATTTCACACACAGAGATGAGATACCAGTTTATTACAAAGTTGCGCCACAAGGCTATCACACCGAGGGACTTTTCACAGCATTTCTTATACACATTCTTACCTATAGCCACTACCTTAATGCAGCCTCTCTCGCATTAAGTGGTCAGTTAATTTACAGATGATGACACAATCATTTCTACATACTGCACATGCTTGGGGGTGAGAGTCTGACCTGGGCTGGTGTCTTCTTGACCTATGGGTGTGATTTTTAATATTATAATGAGGATAGGTCAGTTAAGGATACAGCTTAATCATGCTTTTGTCTGACTATTCTAAATATACTGATTAATTAAACAATTAGTTCACTCATGATCGTGCTTTGTCTGACTATTCTAAATATACTGATTAATTAAACAATTAGTTCACTCATGCTCTGGGATGTTCCTCTCTTGCAGGACAGATTTGAAGCAAAATTGAGATTAGAAGTTCCTTCACTATGCACTCTCCTCAAGGATGGTCAGCTTGTTCCCAGGCAAAATATGTACCTCAGCTACGCCTACATTTGTGCATGTAATGATTCACTCCTGCTTGCCTGATAACACATGGGTCAGAACCTGTGTGTAAACAATGACATAGTCTTTAAACTGGCAATATTCATTCTCCAGCAATCTTGATCCAGGTATTCCAAATATGCTACTCTCTCAGAACATTGCAGGGCACTCTCAGAATCAGAAAAGACCAGCCTTAGATTTGTCGACTTCAAGTACATAAATCCTTAGGTCCCTGTGGGCCGTTATTCTTGTGAACACTTCCTTCTATTTATAAACAGGCTTTATGTAGTTGCCTGGCTGAAATATGTGGTTAAAATATTTACCTATATTGTGTCAGATAGGTATTTTTCAAAGTATAAAGTAATTTCAACCAATTTCATGGGTTCATAAACTATTCTCATCATGTATTCATCCTCTTTTCCCAAGCTTTACATATTCCAACTAGAAAAAAAAAGACTACTGTTGACTTTATCCTATCTAAAATACAGATAGATCTATGTGCTTTGGCTTCATTCCAAGAATTCTTGTTTCTTGTTTAGATACATTGTTTGGGTCTAAGGTCTGACATTTAAATTATGATTGATATAATAAATATGGGTATCCCAAGTTTGATAAGATTTCAGCAGCTACTTTGTCAAAACAGTTGAACATCCTTCTAAGCCAAATTTTTCCATTTAAACCTACTGTTACTAGATCCTTTAAATACTTTTATATTGATGGGAGTATTTTGTCAATATAACGAAATTAGACATGTGGTTGCATAGTTCAAATCCAGTTAAATTTTTAATTTAATTTGAGTGCATCCAAAAGAGGTAGCAAAGGAACAAAGCTTCTCTGTCCCCAACCAAAATACTCTAACCACAGAATAATAACAAGAAAGCAAATATTGTTTGTAATATTCACACGTACAAGAGATAAGTGAAATGCCTGTTTTATATAGAGGGAGGTTTCTAAAACCCAAAATGTCACAATTTTGTGAGAAGCCCAACACTTGAGTTGTCCTTAGAAATGTTACATGAATAGTTTCTTTCAAAAGAAAACTGTATTAATGCCTTACCTTTGACAGGACAGAGTGTAAATTTCCTGAATACTTCTATGCTTATATTGCACACTACCTTGACTGCAAGATATATTTATCAAAAGCAACTTCTCCAATATTATATATTGCCTTCATTACAACAGTTCGTGTGTCATGGCTGAGTTGACTTCATTGCCATAAGAAATAGTTAAGCAGGTAATAAAGCTTTATGTTCATTTCTCCAAAGCTTTGTTATATTCTCTGATGGTGTTTCAGAAGAAATCATTGTCGAAAACATATTTTTTACCATTTAATGTTTTTTCTGTGTCAAAAGAGTCAAAGTTAAATGAAATATGTCATTCAGTATTCTGGCAAGCAGTGCAGTTATCCCAGAAAATCTTCTGTTTAGTACCATCTGTTTATTTTTCCATCCTATACTTCAAAAACACTCAAGTTTATTTCAGGGAAATGTGAGCTGTGGATCTGTTGAAAGAATGAATGATCTGACAAACAATCATGTTTAAGGAATGGTAAATGTGAGTGTTGCAGGAAGGCTCAGAATCCCTAGCAATATTTGAATTGACAGCAACTCGGTTGATGGCTTCATGATATAACATTACAAGAAGTTACAAGATTAATTGCTTCATACAGAATGGCATTCTGGGTGGAGAACTGCTTATATTATGTTTGCATTCATTTTACTGTAGGAGCAATCTGTAGGATTCTTTCTCTCACTAAATCTATTGTATTGCTTCAAAGAATTTTATATTCCAGAAAGAACAATTTTGATAGTTTAAAAAGCAAGAGTTAAGTGCAAAGTCAACTTATCTGCTATAAGTAGGCTGAAGTTGTAATTATACAAAAGTTGAAAAGAGGTGGTGTCTGTTCAGAAGAACATACAAAACTATCTCCTTTTTTATTTAGTTTTAGTAGGAGTATGTAAACACAAATCAAGAGAGGTTCTGCATTCAAATGTAGAAAACAAAAAGTAGAATCTGGAAATTATTTATCTATCTATCATGTAAGCTTTCAAAATATGCATAAGCACATCCCCCTTCTATTGTGATGTCAGTGTTGTTATGTATTGTATTCATGCCTGTGTTGGACAAAGAGGTGAATAGCCTCTGTGCTCTGATATATAAAGAACAAACCTGTAATGGATTATGCTGGGTGCTGTTAATACCTGTTGCCTCTGAACACTCAGTTTCACAAGGTTTGATGCATAACAGAATCCATGGATGTATGTATTTGAACAGTTTCTTATCAGACTACCCAAAGGCAACATATTTAAGCAGAAATACAGACTTTCGTGAGTCTAAAAATGGCTGAAATATTTTATAGGTAATAATCTCCAGTGTGCATTTTGAGCTACTGTTTCCTGATCTATAGGAAAGAGAATATTCTACAAATAAAAAGCATGCATGTTGCAATACCTTTTTTGACAACAAGGCTTTCCTGTCATTTCTGAATACTAAAATCAATCATTTCATTTTAGGCCATAATACTTCATGACTTATGATCTCAAGTGATACCTGGTGCTTAAAGAAAATATTATAGGAAAGGAGAACATGGATAACTTCGTGTGCAACATCACTGTATTCGTTCCAAATTTTCACATCAGTCTTGTAATAGTTCCTTAAAAGAGATACCATATGGCTCTCAAAATGCCTCTGAAGAAGCAATAAATCATTAGGTGTCATGCTTTAAACCCAGACTGCAACTAAGTACCACACAGCCGCTCACTCATTCCCCCTGCCCCAGTGGGACGGGGGAGAGAAATCTGAAAGAAGAAAAAGTAAAATTCATGGGTTGAGATAAAGACAGTTTAATAGGACAGAAAAGGAAGACAATAGGTAAGAAAGGACTTGAGCTTTTTTAATCTTGATGGATAGATCCATCTTGTAGTATTATTAACTACAGATTCCATTAACATTGCAAGTCACTGATATAACACTGCAAAAAACCCTCTAAAACCCACACTCATTTAAAAATAATTTATAAACATCTGCCACTTGCTATTTAGAAAAAAAACATATTTATGGGTGGCATTTAATAACTGGTGTTTTGCTGAGTGCAGACTGGAGAGGAAAAGACATTGTAGATATTGAAAACAATTTAAATGCTTGTGGCTGGTATTTTCCCTGGTGACTTTTTTGACACAAAATTTTTTAATAGCTGCTGAGTTAAAGAAAAAACAAGCAAGCAGCAAACAACCACTAAAATTCCTCTCAGGAATATAGGAATAAGTAACAGCAACAGCCAGATGCCTGTGGAAAACACTGAAAAAAATTGGCATACAAAATGTCTTTACTTAAAGTAAGTAAGAAACTCCAGCTCGATCATGGGGGAGAACTTTCCATTTCAGTTCAATGCTTTTCTGGTTATAGCCATACAATTACTTCTTAAAGAAATACCTCAATATTTGTTTTAGTACAGATGAAGGGAATTGTAATTTTACAGCACAATTTTCCGTTGTTTCATCTATGGAACAAAACCATGCCTATCTGAACCTTTTTGAACCAGTCTTCAAAAAGTCTTCAGAACCTGATCAGTTCTCAGAGCAACACAACATAGAACAAACACACACAACACAAGTCAGCAGAGGAAGAGTTGCACAAAGGGACACCTTTGTTTCTATGGAATTGAAGTATGCTGTTGACAGATTTTATACAATACTTAGTACTAGTTGAGGAGAAAAAAGTAAAAAGAAAAGAAGAATAGATGGGAATGGAAACCTTAAGTAAGCAGTCAGATGGCAAATTACAGGATGACTTGCAAGTCCAATTCTGGAATCTGTAAGGAGTACTATTTTACTGTTACTATGACTCCCTTCTCAAGAAGTTTTGCCCTCCTGACAGATTGTTTAGAGCAGATCCTTCCAAGCAGTGTAGTGCAGCCAGGACTGACAGTGACTGTGATGTCTTTGAATGGACAATATGTGCCAAATTATTTAATGTTGACTAAGTCTGAAAAACTAAGGTGAGCATTTTTACCTCTGATTACCAAAATATTAAATGTTAGAAAAATTCAGAAAATTTGTCACTGTAAGCTTATGTTTAAGGACGGGTGGCTGACAGATATGAAAGTTTTATGTTTGGTTTTTTTTAGAAGGATTTTAAAATGAAAACAGTTCTACCCAGCCAGGCTTTGAAACCTATGAATTACTTTGAGACTGAAAATATAAAATTGACAAGGTCCTAAAAATGAAGCTGACTAAATTGTATTTTTGGTAAGATGTTGATATCATTTTGCCATTAGGATTCTAAGACAGTATTAAACTCATGATGGATGAAGGGTAAGTGTTGCTGAGTTTGGGGGCAGATGGAAGGAGGGAGCTGACTATTTCCTTGTTCTGTTTTGCTTGCAAAAGAGGTTTCTGCAGCCAAAAAACTCCATGTTTTGGTGACTGCTTTGGTCTGACAGAGGGAAAGTGGAAAAAGCCACAA
>NW_010553949.1:160027-168981 GCF_000687285.1 Phaethon lepturus | reverse complement strand
GCTGGACTTGCCCTGCGCAGCGCGCGGGCGGCGCGGGACCCGGCGGGAGCTGGCGCGCTTGGCGTTGCGAGTTCGTCTTATCAACCCTGCTTCGCTCCCCGGCTCGCAGCGCAGCCCAAGCCAATTAGATCACACAACCAAATGAAGTCAACTGCAGATGAGCACAAAAAAACGCTGTTTGATCCGGGTTCAGAGAAACACCCTCCATCTAGTAGTAGAAGCTAATGAAGGCCGACAGCTCAGGAGGCAGGAGCAAGGTAGCTGTGCAGGGCTGGGACTTCAAGGCCACCCCAGGCTCGGTGCAAGCAAAAGCGTGACTGGACAGTGAATCTGCAGTGCCAGCCATGCTGAGCGAGTCAGATCTTCAGAGGCCTCTTCTAGACCATCCTTTCCACCCCTGTGCCCTCTTCCCCTGCAGTCTCCCCCCAGCACATGCGTCTCGGTTCTCTCCAAGCTTTGTTTTATTTTAGTTTTCTTCCTGCTCACCGAGAAGTTGCCGCTGGGATTAAAAAGGCATCGGGCAAATCATCAGTATGAAAGAGACACACTGAGAAGAGAGCAGATTAACCCACTCTGCAGAGAAAACTCCTCATTTCTGGAGTGTTTGTTTTGAAAATGTCACTTCAACAGGTCACAGAATTCATGAATAAAATCCCATCCTTATTTCCATTCAAAAAGGAATAAAGATTTATTACCCAGCCTCACCAGGAAAGCAGTATTGACCCACCGATGAGTCAAGGTCTACAGCATTGTATGCAGGAATATTTATTGCTTTTAATTACCATAAACTAGCAAGGAACTTGTTTTAATAGATTTTTATTATTATTGTTTTGTTGTACTGTGAAAAACATAAGTGAAGAGAAAAGAAAGACCAATTGCCAGCAAAGCCTCCTGAGAATATATAATGATGGAATGAAAGACAGCTTGATGCTGATGGGTTAAATAAAAGGTCACTGGCACTCAAAAGATCTTGGCAGCACATTGGTAAACCTGCTTTGAAGCATCATTAGCCCCATTTTAGTGATGGGAAAGAGGCAAGGAGTAGCCCTAAAGATCTCTAAAGACAGTTTTTGGGATCCCCAGGGAAGGAGACTCGGTATCTAAATATCAGAAAATTTTGTCTCGCACAGTTGCTTCTCATTTACAAACTGGAACTGGTGAATTCAGCAGTGTAAGGATACTCTGGCACTAGAAATGAACATTTAGGGGGCAACCGGCCAATCCCACCCTCTGACACCACCTGCAGGATCTGGAGACGTGAGCTCCACAGAGTAACCCAAGCGTTACCCACTGGACATCCCTTGCTCAGAGGAAGGTGAAGACCACCGCCTCATATCTACATCGCATTCATATGCATGGGCATTCCTCAAAAAAAGCCCTTCTTGGCAGGCTGTGTTTGAATGCCTGTGTGCTGCAAGGCAAGAGAGTAGTCAGCAGACCAACGCTAGTCACCACGTTACCTGTTCTGTCTCCTTTCAGACACCCAGTTTTCCTTCCTGGCCACTGGTGATGGGAACATTTCAGTCAGAGAAATATAAGGCAGGCTTGGTGCAACGGCAGGTGATTGACAGGCAGCCTGTGATAATGAAGTCCATTTTTATTCTTTATCTCTTGTCGAGGTACAAAGACTCGGCCAGTGTCCCAGGTAATGAGTGTTCCCTCTCCCTCTCCCTTGCTTGGATCTGAAAGTGTGTGTAGCCATGTGTAGCTGTGTTAACACTACATTACTAAAACCAATCCCAGGAGCCTGTTACTGCTGCACACCTCGCCGACTCCGGCACTTCCTCACGTTGATTTGCATTCATGCAGTTTGTGTAAACAACACTGTTCGGGGAATATAAATAACTGCGGCCCGGAATGCCGCTCGGCTGCTCAGCCTCAGGAGCCCAGCAGCATCCCTCAGGTGCTGCTGCAGGGCTGGAGCGCACTGCCGAGGGGACAACCCGGCTCCATTTCCCAAAACGGAGGCTGCTGCCGCACCCCAACCTTTGTGCCTCCATCCCCAGCCCAAGAAGCCAAGGATGTCCCACTGGAGACTGGTTTTCAAGGGACCTTTCCATCCTGGCAGGAAAAGCTGATGAAAAAGCCTTAAAAGAGAGGTCAGTTTTCACGCATTCACAATGGTTGCACGTTGGGCCCTTTGGCAAGGTACTGTGTTTCAGGTTGTAGTCATCGGAGCTCCCTCTAGGTGTTGATGGAGAAAGGCAGACGCTTCCAGAAAGTGATTCAAATTTTCGGTGGGCTGATTATCCCATGAGATGGCTGACTCCCTCCTCAACAGAGGACACGTGGGGCAATCCCATCACTGCCTCCACTAGGTGAGATAAACCCATATCTCTCAAGATCATGCCCCTCTCCTCCAAAGACAGGCTCAGGATTTGTAATGTTTAGCCCAAGTTCAGTTAAACAAGAACCCAAGTGTACACGCTGCTCAGAGGTATCGTAAGAAAAAGTCTCCAGTATGAAACGGGGTAAAACTCTGCCTTTTTCAAATATGCTTTGACCCAAGCTCAGAGATCTAAAGCCCAAAGAAATGATTACACGCACATGTTTGAAGTGAAGCCGCTATTGATCACCGTGCCGTAGGGATAGCACACTCATGCTTGACCACCATAATTTCCTCATGATGCATTTGCTTCATCTCTCCTTGACTTCTGCAGGCAGGGGCAACGTCTTTAGAAGCACCACCTGGGAACTTCATGTTAATTAGTCATAAGCTTACATAAAACTCTCAGGTGGAGGCAACCAAACCAGATCAAGCAATTTTTTTCACTCAGAGTAAGAACAAAAACAGCTAAGAGCACTAAATATTAAAGGGATTAAAACTGAAATTTTCTGATCTTTTACGGATTCACGTAAAGCCTGGTCTGGAGTTGCAATCTCGCATCCAGATTTGGATCCATATCCGCTCCTAAACTTAGCCTTGAAGATGACATGCTTACGATTTTTTTTCTCTTTAAATTTAAAATTCCAATAAAATGTTGGCAGAATCTCCACAGATTTCTGAAGTCTGCATCTTTCCGTTACATTTAGGCCTTTCTCAATCCTTTTATTTTTTTGCTACTTCTTTAGCTGAGCTGAAGTAACTCAGATTAACAACACGCACTCTATTTAATAGGCTTCATATGGTTCTATTTTAACATTTGGATTAGAATAATATTTCAGAAAATGACTGCTATTATTTTTTTAACAGATGGTGAAAGATCCACCAACATAGGAAGTGAGTCACAAGTTGTACTGTAAATAATAAATAATAATAATAATAGTTCTGCTGACAGAGTAACAAGGGCTCCGATTTGCTATCACATAGGAAAGCTAATAAACCAAAGTGGAAAGCGCCTCAGAAATCTTTTGTTTTAATTAGCAATGAACAAATTCATTCTGCCAAATGCTGAACCCACTGGAACACTGATGTCTTCGCATTTTGCTTAGGAGACAATTTGAAACACTAAGGAGGAGTTGGAGGGGACAGCCAAACTCTAATGAGAAAATACAGTATATGTGTCTCCAGCTGGGCTTCTTTCAGGGCCATTTCACAAGTGGGGAAGTAAAAAAAAAAGCTGAAAAAATAATAGTGATTACAGTATGAATTCATGCATGTCTCCAGAGCGGTGGCCTTTGCTTAGTACCAGCCCCCCACCAAGGACAGTGGAAGTACCCTTTCTTATCTTACTTGCTCATGGTCGGATGCTGCACTTCATCCTGCAGCCACCTGAGTGGATTCCCACACACGCGCCGCAGAGGCTTCGAGCAGCTCTGTGATGTGCATGCCCTGCCACAAAACCCTGCACGCTCCCAAGGGGCTGAGGAGAATCAGGGCAGCAAGAAGAGGATGGCCCCCAACAGAAAAATTCAGCCTGCTCATAGATGGACTCTTCTAAGGTTCCCCATGGTGTGGGTAGGGGATATCAGGTGGTGAGATTCTGGGTCCAAGCCTAAATTTCTGCCAGCTGGTAGGTTTTTTTTTTATGGACATGGTCTGATATGGCTCTTGTGCACGTTTGGGCAGGCAGGTGAAGTACGATAGGTTCAGGGCTAAAGACGATGCTGTCACGGCCCTATTGCAAGGGAAAAAGGCTATTATGCAGCAAGATGTGCTCTACCTGAGAAATGCCTATACATCATAGCTGGCTCCAGAGATGTTCAGTCATATCCTTGAAGAGCATCTACTATATCATTTAGATCTAATGCTCTATATAATACTTTTGGTAGCTGGACACCATGGTAATTGATTCTGTAGACAAAAAGGTGAAAGAATGGATGTACATACACAAGACCTTGGCAGAAAAGAAGGTTTGGCAAACTAACAACTCTGAGTCTATGCCATTTCCTCCTCGTCTGTGTGATTGTCACTGTAGTGAATAAAATCTTTACAACTGGTGAGCGTTTTGGTTGCCTGTTGCTAGCAGAAAAGGGACCAAAACCACACACCACTGCCCACTCCTGTTGTTGGTTCACAGTCACACTGTGGCTTTCTGACAGTGGGCTTAAAAAATAAATACTCCGTTTTTTTAAAACCTGGACTTTCTTTCTTATCTCACATAACAAAGCAAGGAAATGCAGGCTCGGGTTTTAACAGCCCTGCCACCAACTTTTCTTGGCAAAGGAATCGTCTCAACTTTCATCAATGGGGGATTTTTTGACAATGTGACCCTCCTCCTCACCCCAAGATCTTGCAACTTCAGAAATAACTTTGGGGATGAAGTCAACATGAAAAGGGTTTCATCACTTTAGATCTCTCCAGGCTTGCTTAGCTGCCACTGGTAGGAGTCACCAGCAGCTTCTCATCCATCTTTGCTTTTCAGAGCTCACTCCATTCTTTATCATGCTGAGAAACTGCAAGAGAATGGAGACAGATCAGAGATGCTCACTGTCCATGAGGAGCCGTATGGCTGAATTACTGCAAGCAGCCAAGGAGACTGTGACCAAAGTGCCACAAATATCTGCAGCTTCTCTTTCCAGACTACAGAGCAAAGCGGAGCTCTACCAAGGAGCATTTCCCATGTTAGAAATGACTCATGTCCCTCACATTGCCAGAGACCGGCAAAGGACCCTCCTCTGAGCCAGGCTGTCTGACATAGAGTCGCTGCCTTCTTACAACCTTTTGTAGACAGAGAAACATAAATGATTTCTTCTCCTTCTTTGCCGTGCACAGAAGCATCTGGAACTATTCCACCATTTGCCTGTCTGTCCAGCTACCTATATGAGGTATGTATACCTTAGGTATACCTACATAAAACTACCTGTTGCCATAGTACCCAAGTGACTCCTGTATAAAACTGACAGGAGAAAAGAAGTCCCAGCAAACTTGCGAGAGAAAGGAAAGGAGGAGCAGAGGTAGCCTGGATGAGTTGGGTTGCAATACAATACCAAGGCGCTGAAGCCTCGCTATTGCACGGGTATGCCAGGCCCTGCTTTGCTTTCTCTGTGGAGTATAACTCAACATCTGAACTCTAACAAATTCCCTGCAATTTCCTCTGTAGGTTTGATGGGACATCAAGGGCTCAGGCCCGCAATGAGCTTGTTATCTCCACCAGCGATTGAGTGCTTTAGATTTCCCCAGTGGGGACTCATTCTGACTAGATGTAGGTGTCATTCTCCACGTCTGAGTTAATCATCTGGACTCCCTTCATCGTCGAGGGAACGAAATAACACACCTAGGGCACGACTCATCTGACTTACTAGATGCGTCCCTTATGCACATCCAGGGTGCAAGTAATCACCTGTCCTGTATAGTTGCAGAGATGAAAAGGAATATAAACATAGAAAAGTTCACAACAGGTTAAGCCGGTGCCAAATTTTGACACTTGTCCTATCCCTATCCCCAGAGCCTATCTCAGAAGGTATCTGAATTTCTGAATTCCTCTCATAATTAATTCATAGTTAATCTTGAATAGGTATGATTTTAATAATCATTCAGTAGATCTAATACTGCAGAATTGCCGCACCATTGAACTTGAAATTACATGAAATGAGACAGCTATTTAAATAATGGCCTCTTCTGAGCTTGGGTGTTTGGCTTTTTTTTGTTGCAGAGATATCCAGAAGCAGTAAGTCGCTGTCATGATGCTACACCATTTCTGCAGCCATGTAACCAAGCCGTTAATATATTTTAGTGAGTTACAATCTACCTGTGAAGCCACTTGCCTATTCATCTGCAGTTTCACAAATGATAATAAGAAAGTGTCTATTCATTGCTTAGAGCTTTCTATTGTAGAATTAAAAATATGACAGCGGCTGCTCTTTGTATTTGTTAATCAGCTATAACAAAGTAAAATATTGAGCTTTAAATGACTTTGTACATTAGATGGTTAACGGTCATCTCAATTAGCTGTACTTCCCCCACAGATCTTTTTAATGAAACTATGTGCTTCTGGTCCAAAGATGGGGACAACATGCATACAATGTGCACTAACTCAGACATGTACATGCCATGTAAAGTATTTTTGGTGTAGCTTTTCTCATTTAACTGAAGCCAATCTGAAATAAGCCTTCTGCTCTCCTCAGGGTTTTTGAACTTCTCACATCAAAATGACTGATAGATTGCAATGAGTAAATAAGTGGAGATTTAATACAAGCTATGATTGAGGAAAGGTTTTTAAAATGATTTAACAACTGAGAATATTACTAATCATGACTAATAACCAAACAGCGATACATCTGGGGACACAGAGATATTCAGGTTTCTTTAAAGCATCTTATGTTGCAGCCATACCTGAGCCCCTCTGGAAATAAGAAAACTGAGATTTGTCTTTTCAAGTTTATTTTTGCCCACACAATTCATGTAAATGTCCATATGAAGTGGAGGATGAGCAAAGGTACAGAATTCAGGAGTGTCCTTAGGATGATTTTGCCTAGGTTGCCTATAAGGATTTCAGTGCCATTTGTCAATGGAGATAGATAGCCTAATCAATTTTAATTTAGAAGTCTCCTATATTGCAGTGATTTGGTTCCATAAGTTTACAGCATGTTCCAGACATCTTATTTGCTACAACACCAGACAGTAGAACCATTTCTTCTTATGGCACTGGTGATATATTCCAGCATACTGGCCCATGGAATTTATGCATCGGTAATTTCATCCACCTCATTAGATTCACCCTCTTGCCTTTTTATTTTATATTTCAGATTGTTTTCTGCCATCAAGTCTATCCATTGGCCTGTGGTTGACTGTAGGCTTTGGGTTCCTCTTTCAAAGGCTTGATGGGAAAAGGATGAAAAACAGCAGAAAACACCAACTCTATGACCAGAAATGTTGTGTATGCGAGGAGAAGTATTAGCAGGATTACCCAGATGGACCAAACAATTTCTAGCCCAGCCATATGTACAACCCACAGTATGGGTTTAGAGGTGACAGGATTTTCCAGCTGAATGAGACAAGGCTATATATAACTGCAAAAAGGTTATAATTAAGGAGGGAGCTTCACAGTCCTACATCATTACAAGAAGTCATGTGCTTCAGTTTGCAAGCAGCCGCAAGAAGGGTCAGCCAGAACACTCTGAAGAGGAACTGGTGAAAGATACTGGATGGGGAAAATTCTGGCTCTGGACTAGGAAAAGTGACTACAGAAGAAGACACTTCTGTGCACCCCTGGTAGTGTGGTGGGTGAGCGATCCAGCATCGCAAAAATCTAATAACCTGGCCTCTGTATGAATCTGTTTGGTGTCATCTGGGGTACTGATTCTCACAAGCAGCCACTCTTTTAGCAGTTAATTGCTAGATCATTTAAAACATGCTTTCTGGGAGGACCTGTCATTCTTAAGACACTTAAAAGTGATGCCATCCAGCCAAGGAAGAGAAATTATGATGTTCTTCAGGAAAGCAGCACAGCTCAATCACTGGCATTTGCACACCCACAATCCAAAAGCTGGTCTATTTTACATTAACTTCACACACTAGGTAAGTTAGAAACCACCAGCATCTCCATGGTGAGATCAGAATTTATTACATTAAAGACTGTGACTCGAAGAGGTAGAGTTTCTCTCCTTGCTCCAGACGCATCCTGGGCCTGGCTGCAGGAAGAGCCCCATCCCCACAGCCCAGCTAACAAAACAATCACCTTGCAGAGGTACTGCAGACCTCCGGGGCAGCAAAAGGGTCAATGACCCGCCTCAGGACCTTTGTTGTACTCCAGCTGGCCCAGGCCCAACTCAGGTCCAGATCGGTTACCTTCCTAGTTCTGCTTTATCCTTCAGGGAAAAAATAAAGATGGCATTTTTCAGAGCTCCACCTGGGGCTGGCTCCAGCGGACACTTACGCCATCTCCTCCATCCCCCCTCCACCCCCAACCTCTGGTGCCCATCCGTGCTGTGGGCCCCTCTGCGTGGTCAGCAGAGCAATGCCTCCCGCTGGGAAAGACTTTGCCATTGTGCGTGGGAATATGGCAGCAGGAGGAGAAACGGCTCAGCAGAGAGCCTTGGCTTAGAGACATTTTCATCATCATGTGCCACCATCCATGACCCGCCGTGCAACGAGCCAAGGGGCTCTTCTGATCCCAATTCTGATTTGATAAGTGGAGGGAAGCATTTTTTTTTATAGCCCTGTTGAACATAAACATTGATTTTTAAGGTCTGATCGTCTGCTGCAGCTGAACATCCAGGGATTTTTTATTATTATTATTATTTTTGTAGCTGAAATTGATCAGCTGGAGAGGGCAGGAATAAAAAGGAAGCAGAGAAACGGCTGCAACTTAGTTTTTTGTGTCGCCCAGGCAAGGATGCTGCCGCCCCGTCACTCCCACAGCCCCACTCTGCCGGGATGCTGCCGGCAGCCAAGGATGTGCTGCTGAACGAGCCCTTGTCAGCCGTCCCCGCTGCCTGCTCGCTCGTGCTCCGACTGAGCTTCCTCGCCGGCTCCCTCATAAATATTCACACCACACAGCCAGCGGAAGACATTGTTTTTTCCTTAATTTCCATATTCAGCATGACATCAAAAATGATTCAGAGATGGGTTC